>NC_020406.1:1435107-1479478 GCF_000321355.1 Plasmodium cynomolgi strain B
CTTTCTTCTTTCTTCTTCCTTCCTCCTTCCTTCTTCCTTTTTTTTTTTTTTTTTTCACTTGTGAGTAAAAACTCGTGTAAAATGTCACATGAGCAAAGAAATAGCAAAGTAAGGGGAAAAAGAATATAGGCTCAGCATTATTTCTGTGCGCACTTGTATGCATTGAAGTTGCAAATTGTAGAATAAAGGGGAAAAAAATAAAAGGATAAATGATTACTAAGTGACATTCTTGCAAATTCAAATGTGCGCGGCGTCGCTAGCGAGTTTCCACGAGCACGCTGGCTCGTTTAGCCTTTTACCATTTCAACATTGCAGCATTGCAACATTGCGGCATTGCGGCATTGCAACATTGCGGTATTGCAACATTTTAACACGTCACTGTTTTAATTTTTTTTTTTTTGTGGCCATTCGTGCTTTCCACGCCGCGTTTTACAAAAAATATGCAAAGCGGAAATGAAGAAATAGAGACACATTTTTAAATGTAGTTGTGATAACATTTTGCGGTGACCTGTTTTTTACGCCCCATATGTTGCTTGTGCGTGACGCTCAAGTCCACGTCTGTGCATGTGTGTTAGCGCATTGGTACGTATTAGTGTGTGCACATATCTTCATTTGTGTTTAGTTTCATCTACGCTGCGCAAATGCGCCTATACTATATAGCTAGCTGTACGTGCGTACTCTCAAACTTTAAGGCTGTTCCAAGGTGACAGTTAGCAAATTTACTCAAAGGCCAAACGATGAGGCAGTATGACAGTTTAAGCGTCAGGAGGGCGAAGAAAAGCGAGAGCAACGCTAGTTATAACAAGAAAGTAACCTCGCTGAGCAGATTTTCAAGTCGAGAAAATAAAGCAAAAGGTTTAAAAATAGACAAATGGAACGATGAAGATAAGCTGCAACTGTGTGAAAAACGGATTCTGCACAAGGCAGTTAGTGACAAGAAAAAGATACCGACTCTTTTGAGAAGGGTCCACACGAAGCCACATGCTAGTGCGGGAAGACCTACCACACTACCCAGGAATGAAGAACGGTGTGTCAGCATGAACAGGGGCAGCCCCAAGGGGTGTAACGTGTATAGAGCTCAAACAATGACAAAAAGTATGGGTCGTAGCAGCAACGTGAAACGAATCGAAATTCCGGCAACCGCGGGGGTTATCACCAAAGTAAGCCAGAAAAAAAAAGGCACGTTGAAAAAAAGTACAAAATGTGAAGTACAAGAGGATGCAAAGAACAGCAGAAAGCAGCAAGCGCAAATGGGGAGTGAAAATCCCAGGCAGACTTACCATACGGAGATACTTAACAAAACTCAGTGCAGTCAAAAATACTCGCCCGATGTGTTAACCACAAATATAAGAAGCGCAAAAGGGATAATTTTTCAAAATGCGCAGATTCCAGCTTGGGCAAGTAAAACGAATGAACGTGACAAAATAAATTACACACGGGCTAACAGGGATAACAGTATGCCTTGCAAATTTGCGGAGTTCCCCAAAGGGATGGAGAATCCCGATGGGAAAAGCAGCTATTCAAAATATTTAGAAGCAATTTTTAGACCTCCCCAAATGGCTAGCTTACCTTATCGCGCAGAGGAGCACTTTGCCAAGCATGGCTTGTCAAGCAGTAGCGATGCAAATGGGAGAGGGGAGCCAGGGGGGAAGCATGAACGAAGAGGTAGCCATGTGGAGGGGGCCTCCCCAAACAAGCTGATCAGTCATTTTGCATATCATCATCCGCAGGCCCACCCGCAAAATCGCAGTTTCATGGAAATTTCAAAGGAGAATCACATAAGAAGGGAGGACAATCACTGCGCCAATCAGAAGGAGGACAATCACTGTGTCATTCGGAACGAGGACAATCACTGCGCCAGTCGGAAGGAGGACAAAAGTGGATATATTCCAATGTGGGACATAAATAGCCACAAAATTATTAGCACAGATTTTTTTCTTAAAGCCAAAGGTAGGCGTTCCCTCACAGAAAAAAAAAATAACCAACACACACAAAAGGAGATGATCGCACATGAGCATCTTCCCAGTTCGACTAGCGAAAAGGAGGATGCCAAGTTCAGCGCGTATAAGGCCAACACAGCCGATTTGGGCATGAAAAAAAAATTCCCTGGAAGGGAAATCCCTACCAATGCGTTATCCCCTAATGAGACAACCCCATTAGATGCATCAATTAAGAAAGTGCAAAATTCTGAACACGAAAAAAAAGGCCTCAAAAAGGATCACATTTATTCGAATGCTCTAAGTAGCACAAATTACGATCGGGATAACTGTGCCAACCATCCGAATTATAACGAAACTAGGCTCTGCGAAAATAGGTCTTTGACAGATATCATGTTTAGGGGGAAAATAAGAAACGAAGGGAAACTGAACACAGATGGTGGAGGTCCTTCTAAAGTCAACTACAAATTGGAAGAGTCAACCACAGTTGATCACACAAACAGTGTGAACAATGCTAATTGTATAGAACAGCCCAAATGGATGAACCTCCCATATATACAGAAACAGAGCTCACGTAATAACGGAGATATTATTCATGCTAATAGAAGTACCAAATTTTTGACTTCCCTCAAGAGTGATAATCCCCCCTTCACTTATAACAACCTCACGCATGACATTTCGAATCATAAGTTGCCGAGAAGGAACGGCAATATCCACCTACGCAGTGTGACGAACACGAACGAGTATTTTAAGAAGAGTGTCGGGGATGTCGACAAAGGCAGTAGGGATTATCTCACCGGATCGAAATGGCAAAGTGGTTACATGTGGACAAATGCTAGTAGTCGGCAGGGAGGGGATGGAACAAAAGATCACCACTTTGCCCGGGGTGACAAAATTAGGGGCAACATCACCGCCGAATTGGTCAGTCATGGGGTTGGACCCTCCATGTTGGCAACGCATAGAGATTTACTTGCCAATTCGGCATGTCCGCCCAGTGAATCGCCCTGTTTGAGTGGCAACAGTGCTGGATTTCCCAATTTGAGTAGGCCCAATTTGAGTAGGCCCAATTTGAGTAGACCCAATTTGAGTAGACCCAATTTGGCGAGTCCCTCCTTCGCCCATCTCCATCCCAGTCAACGGAACCAACCCGAATATGCAAGTAGAATCCCTCACCTCTTCGATCCTTCCAAAATGACGTTAAAAGAAAACCATCCCATTTGCACTACGAAGATGACTAAAGCAACACCAAATGGACCCCCTCAAATTAATCGCGCTGATGAAGTTAGTCAACACACCTACAATGTGTTAAGTGGGCCCATAAATACGATCCCAAATAATTTGCAGGCCTTTAAAAAAATATACATAGATCACAGTATGAGCGAAATAAAACACGTGAACGTGAACGTGAACGTGAACGGGTATGTTTTAAGGGAGAGGGACCCTAATGTGGACTCCGGCGTGTCAGTGTCAACATGCATCTCGCAGGGTAGTGCCAGCACAATGGAAAAAATGGGCACAGAGAGACTCCTAAAATGTGACCAGCAACCCCCGAGTGTAAAAAATGAAAAAAATTTAAGCGAAATGACAGTGGGTGAGAGTGTGCCCCCAATGAAGGGCTATTTTCCGAAACGGGTCTTAGCGGATGTGGGGGGGAAAAGTCGCGAATTGAGCGGACATCTCTACATGGAAGGGCTTCCTACCAAACCCACCCTCGTGGATGACCCCTCCGTGGAGGGTAATAACATCAACCCAAACGGGGCCATGTTTCACATTCGCACCTACACAAGTGGCGATGTAAAGAGAGACGTGTGTAAAAAAAGCGAAGTTTGTAAAAATAGCGAAGTTTGCAATAGTAACCTCTTCACTCCTGAATCCAATCACGATTCTGAGGATAAAACCAAACGGATAGACATGGTAGTTCATCCTAATGGTACTCTTAACAATTTTGCAATGAAAAACAAACAGGGACAAAACAGTCATGGCGAAAATGTGAATATCGTTAAGCAGGCACCACGACAGGGACAGCTAACAAGCGACCCATTCTATAAAATCCCACCTCGAAACAAATTCATCAGTGCGAGTAGCACCAGGGAGATGCCAAATGGGCAAGTCCGCCACAGCAGCAATGTGTTTTTCCCGCCTCCAACATGCACAGGTGTGTATAAGAGCGCATTGGGCAATAAAGCTAGTTTGTCCTTCTCGAGTATAGGAAAAGAAGGTGCAGTAGCTGGCGGTGGTTTTGAGAGCAAGGAGGAAAAGGGGCCCCTTCCAAATGGATTTCCTCCTAGCAGTACAGTTAAAGCGGCCCCAGAAAAATATTTAACCAACGCGCGTACCCTTCTAAGTAGCAAACGAGTCGATGATGGTACCCTCCCCTTGCTGAGTAACGGCACTGATAGGCGCGTCATGCAAAATCCCCCCCCTGGGAAGACGCAAAACAGGGTAAGGGAATATCTACAGGAAGGAGCAATTCCCCCGTACGAGGCGGGAACAACGTTAACCGATTTGAATGCGACAAAGGAGATCCTCAACAGAAATGGATTACCCGTTTGCAAATCGATTAGCAACAGTGACATATACAACTACTTAAGGAACAAGGACCCAAAAACTCTGACGCATTTTCACCGCACAGTATCCAACAGGAATCAGAGATTGAAAAAGGAGAAGTCCCTCACGGTTGTGTCGCAGAAGGGGGGCACCAATGCGCTTACCAGTTCGTGTGCAAAGGCGAAAGTGTTGGATGGCGCCAAATTTTGGGAAGGCGCCAAAACGTGGGAAGGCGCCAAAATGTGGGAAGGCGCCAAAATGTGGGAAGGCGCCAAAATGTGGGAAGACGCGAAAACGAGGGAACAGCTCCTAGACGCCGCGTTCGAAGCAGACTCAAAGCACACCGTAAAAAAGGCAGTCGTGATTGGCTGCAACTACATGAGGGAGGCAGAAGGGGAGAGGCTCTACGGGGCAGTTAACGACGCATACATTTTCAGTAGAGTCTTAGTTAAGTACTTCGATTTTAAACCCGAAAATGTTCTATTGCTTACGGATAGTCTACCTTCGAATGCGTACATATATGAAGATTTTGACATAAATAAAAAAAAGTACATAAGGCAGGGAGGTAGCCAAAACACAACAAAAGAGGAAGAAAGGACAAAGAAAACAAATTTATTTCATTTATTCAATACGAGCAGTATAGGTAGTCATGAAAAACATGGTGCAGAAATAGATAGATGCAATTCGTGTAAAAATTTCGCTATTAAAAATGTGGATTTTTCATCCGAAGGTATCAGCTTCCATTTGTGGCCAACAAGGATAAACATTTTAAAGGCTGTAAATTGGCTAGTCAGAGATTCTGTACCACTCGGTTCATACGTTTTTTATTTTGCGGGGAAAAGTGTGCAAGTAGATAACATGAGTGGATGGGAGGGGGAAGGTTACGACGAAGCTTTTCTTTGTTCCGACCCCTTTAATCGCATGCTAGAACATAACGTATTGACAGCTATTCAGTTGAAGGATTTATTGTTAAGTATAAATGCCAGTGCCCAAATGACTATCGTCCTGGATTGCTCAGGTTGCCAAACCATTTTAGACCCTGCTGGGACAGAAAATTCGCTGTCTTATATAAAAGGCTGTAAGCAGAAGGGCATATGGCCGATTACGAACCCGACCAATAAGGTACATAAAGCTATCTACGATGTTACCATACTGAATAATGCCAGCATGAAAAAATATTTTTGCAAATCGAGGTACCATCAATTGATAGAAGTAGAATCCACAGCTGCTATGATTGACCCTTTGCTTCAGTCCATTTCGTCGTTGCCCATTGCACCCAAGGCATACTGCTTCTGTGCAGCTACGTGGGAGCAAATTTCCATAGAGGGGTTGTTCCCCCTTATGGAGTTCGCTCGCGTTACGCAGATTAAGGGGGTAGATACTTTTGTCCACACGGAGGGGAAGAAAAAAGGCTGTAAAAAAAAAGGCGGTGGAAAGGGACAAACGGATATAGAAGAACCCCTCCGTAAGCCAGGCGAACATTCAGCCAAGAAGAGTGCCTACGAGAAAAATTTCAGCTTCTCACTAAATGTGGTAAAGATGTTTTTTAACAGTAGTACCGCGGGAGGTAGCAGCGGTAACGAACATGCACAGGGAGCGACTTCCCTTGAGGGGCAGCAAAAAAACGCGCGCAGGGGTGAATGCGGTAGTGGGGCTGCAACGGAGGAGCATGCGTGCGGTCAAGCGAGTGAGCACGGCGAGCATGGCGACCAGCGCAATCGTCGCAATCACCGCAATCACAGCAACCATCGCAACCGCAGCGACTGTTCCGAGGATGCCCCGTGCAGCACAGAAGGAAGCGAGGTGGCGGAAGAAAATGACTACCTACTCGTCAGCCACGGAGTATTCACATACTGCCTAGTTGAAGCCATTATCGAATTTAAGGAATCACAATTGAAAAATAACATTTCGGAAAGGAAAAATCAACCCCTCCTTCCAATGACTTTAAAAAACTTAATAATCCTTGTCCAAAAAAAAGTGGAAAATGTAAAAAATGAAAAATTAAAAAAATTAAATCAAAAACCAGAATTTACCATTCATCCAGGAGCTAATGCTAACAGTAAAAATTATTTTATCCATTATTGTAAAAATATACAATTTCAAAATTATAAATTTAATTTTATAAATGCGGACCTGTCTCCTTTTTTAAATGTTAACAAAGCATGGGAAGAAATCAACAGGAACACTCTCAAGAGTAGGAAGTCCCTGTCCGTCACGTCCACTCTGATTAATTCGGCATCTTCCAAATATTTTTCCGAGACAAATGGGCAGATGAAAAGTTGCTACTCAATGAGGTATTAGAAGGGGAGGTAGTCCACGCGCATACGTGTGTATGGATGTAGCCCGTTTGGAGGTACTTTTTCTTTACCCTTTGCACCTCTTTCGATGGTACACTAACGAATCTCCACAGAACAACGCGATGATTGCTCCCGTTGGGATGATTGCTCCCGTTGGGATGATTGCTCCCGTTGGGATGATTGCGCCCGTTGGGATGATTGCACCCGTTGGAGCGACACACGGGTGTTGGCCCCAATAGGTAGACCCTACCTTTTGATCATTTTCAATTCCGCCTTTTTCAAGACGAGCGACCAGCGCGTATGCTATACCCTTTGTCTTCTTCTTAACTTTTTTTTTAATCGTTTCAAATGAACAAATCCTAGTCTATATCGATGGGCAGCCATTTGAAATGTGCATACGTTGTAAGGAAAAATCGGGTTATTTGAGAATAGCAGGGGGTTCCATTTTTCCCTTGCACTGCACATGTAGGCGTAAAGAAGGTGCAAAGGTGAAGAACAGGTTGGTAACATGTTCCTAGCCGAATAGGCAGCCACAATTTTGGCCGCGTTTAGGCCCATTATGTGTATAGATATAATTACCCCATATGGGGGTGAAATCAGAGACATCATTCGGCATTACACATGTATGCGAGACATGGTGGAGGTTACTTACAAGTGGGAAAAAACACGAAAGGGGAGGAGGATCACGTCAAAATGATTTAGCTCCACGTTGGCGAGACTTCTTTTCGCAAGGTTTATTTAGCTCCAAGTTGGCGAAGGCCTTCCCAAGAGGAGCTGCCATCAGTATAACGACTCAAACGTGAGGGACAAAATGGGAAAGAATTTCACCCAGTTGATAAAAGGAAACCCTTTTTTTACACTTTGCTATTTAAGCCATTTGGTTATTTGGCCAATTCACCTGATTGTGGGACCCTCCCACCTCCTCTGCGGTCTATGTGCACACAACATGGTGCAGCATGGTGACACCCGTCGATTGATTCCCCAGATTTGTCCCAAAAATTGGCTCATCAAAATGGTGATAAGTCGGAAGGACAAAATAGGTGCATTTCCCAGGTGAGGTCAACACCCTTACAGTTACTACACTACGATGTATTTTCCCCTTAACAAAAGCAGTCTTATGCAAAAAGTACGAATTGTTAGCAAAACAATTTCGTCCAGGGAATACTCATGAAAGGATCGATAGGGTTCATCATGCAGGGGTGCGCAAGCATTGTGTGAAAACAGCTCGTCCCACAAATCGAAGGAAAAATTATATACACAACGTTACATATATGAGCGTAATTGTTATGTGCGCGCACAAAGGGGTAACATTGCAAAGTAACAAATTCGCAAAGATCATCATGTCGAGGTGGTAATAAAAATTGTCAACTTGTTTCGCCCCCTTTTTATTTACACAAAAAAATGGGGTGTGCCTACCTTGTTTGGAGTATAAGCATGCGCAAGTGTGTTTTGCTGATCGATGAAGCACACGTCTAGTTAGCCATGGCTGGGAGGGAAGGGCATCTTGCCCCCCAAAAAAAAAAAAAAAAACTTAATTTTGGAAGTTTCCCATTAGGGGTTGCGCGTCATAGGTTTTGCGCTAACAGTTAGCTAAAAAGTTAAACCCGATGAAACGCGCCTTTTGAATTTTTCTCCAGAGCACATTCACGTGCCTAGGGCGTTTTGGATGCCTTAAGCAGTTTGCATACTTTACTCATTAATTATTTTTTTTTTTCTTTTCTTAAAAGTGTATTCCTCTTTTTTTGCTGAACTACCATTTTTACATGAACGGCCTCGCGGCGGTTGGAGACGTATGCGCGAAAAGGCACCATACACAAAAAAAGGCTAACACGAATAGTTTTAAAAAAAAAAAAAAAAATACTGCCCAGGGGCCGCTACTCATTCTAGCTCTATCACAGATAGGCATAAAATTCCATTTCTTAGCAAAAATATAGAGAAAAAAAAAAAAAAAAAAAATGCGCAAGTGGTGAAAGATACTCCCTTGATTAGGAGAAAACCTGAGGGGAGTTTCCTAAAAAAAAAAATGCTCACAGTTAGAATAAATACCCCACTTGGGAAACCCATCGGCCTAAACTAGGTACATTTCACGCCTACGCAGTAGTTGAGCAGAACGCGCCATACACAAGTGAATATAAGGTATGCGCTGTGATTGCGCACATAGCATAGTTCATTCGAAGTATCGCTGACGTACGCGCAGGAAACTAGTCAAGTCGTACCCAGTAAGAAGCTCCACGAAGGCAGCATTGTTCGGTAGCTGCCCCTCCTGATATGCTGTGATAGCTCACGCCTACCCCTTCACATTGGCTGTAAAGTTTGCCTTTTGATGGCAACGCTTAAGTGAGGAAACGCAGTATATCTAATTGCCAGTTTGAGCAGATTTCAACTCCGGAAGAGTAGAACTGCAAAGGAATTGTGAAGCATACTACAGAGACTATTTTGACGGGGGAAAAGAAGCGGTGAGCAGTCCACATGAAGAGTAGTAATTCAGAGGGAGGACTCAAACTCGAAGTAGTTTATTCTCTTAAAGGGAAAAGCACATTTAGTTGCAGAGAGCGCAGCAGCACCCCCCTCCCCCATAACAGCCCTTGGAAGTGGTCACCACATTGATAACACTTTTAACGGGGAAGGCACGAAATACTGCCAAAAAAAAAGTAGCAAAAAGACGTGTAAGACAAAAGAAACAAATATGCAGATGGATAGAAAAACGCAAATCATCGACTACGATGGAAACATCATGGAGGATCTAAAAGAATGGATGATTAGGAATAAGCTAGCTAATCTTGGGTTCAACTATAACGTGATAGCAATATTGGGAAGCCAGAGTAGTGGGAAAAGTACTCTCCTGAATAATTTATTTAAAACATCATTCGATGTAATGAACACAAAACTGGGTCATAGTCAGACAACCCAGGGGTTATGGTTAAGTTTCGATACATTTGAGGATACTTCGGTTACCCCTTCCGAGCAGGGCAGTACCACCAATCGAGTGAACCCCACACTGATTTTAGATGTTGAGGGAAACGATTCTAAAGAAAGAGGAGACAATCGCCTAACCTTTGAGCACAGATCAGCACTGTTTTCTTTGGCACTGGCAGATTGCGTAATTGTGAACCTGTGGTACCACTCGTTAGGGAATTTCACAGCATCGAATTATGGATTGTTAAAAACAGTGATGGAAGTGAATCTGGAGTTGTTTCAACAGGATAAAAATTGTCCAAAAACGATTTTGCTATTCACAGTGAGAGACTGGTTCGAAGAGTTCGCATCCATAGACATTGTGAAAAATAAAATTGAAGAGGAATATTTAAACAAAATATGGACTGAAATGAAAAAACCACCAGATGCAGAAAAGGTAAATATAAATAACTACTTCATCGTTGAAGTGGTAGGATTATCTCATGGAATTATAAAAAAGGAAGAGTTTTTAAAAGATGTACAAAATTTAAGGATGAAATGGATTAATCATTTGAGACCTCAACACTATTCGAGGAATATCCCTTCTGATGGTTTCGCTCATTATTGCAATAATATTTGGAATACCATCGTGAAGCAATCCCAATTAGACATTCCATCACAGAAGGAAATGTTAGCTACCTTTCGATGTCAAGAAATTAAAAATAGCGTCATTAGTAACACTTCCAAAATGATAAAGGAGAAATTAGCTGCATCATCCACGCAGCATGGTAATATCAACATTGATGAGTTTAAATCGTGGGCTGAAAAAGACATAGTAGAAAAAAGCCTCGATGAATACTTTGTGGATGCATCTAGGTATACAGAAAGCATATGCCTAAAGACATCAGAGGAGTTGCTGGAGAGTCTGTTCATACAACTACAAAGCATTGTGGATAATAATTTAAATTTTACGCAGAGGGTACTGTCCGCCAAATTTGCAAACGAGCTGAACACCATGTACAGTGTGTGCACATCGGATAAGAACGTGTTCCTTTTCAGCAAAGAGTCCAATCTGCAAGTACGTAAAGATGGCAAGGGAGGTACTTCTTCTCCCAAGGAGGATAAGAAGGATAAGATGGATAAAAATAATAGTCAGGATAAATGCATTCGGTTATGGTCCAGTTTTCTGTTCAATGCGGATAAGCTTGAGTACAACACTTTGTATAACTTCTTTGAGGATTATGAAAAATGCAACATTGAAATTAAAAAGAGAAATAAAATCCACGAATTTAATTATAAACCCTCCTTGAGCATCCTCTCTACCGCTATTTGCAAAGACCTGAACAGAATTCGAAATGCGCAGTTCACTGTCCTACTGGACCGTACCAGGGCCACTATCAAAAGTAGGTTTAAAAATATGGACAGTCTACTCATCACGACGAAGAATCCGGAGGATTACTGGAATCACACGCTCAAAATTGTTAAGGCGCTGCAGGAAAGTATAAATAATCACCTGACCAAGTGCTTCATAAACCTGAAAGGAGGGGGTCCAGGTAATTGCACCTCTGGCATTTTTGCAAATGGAGTGTTCGGCTATGACGAGGATAATACATTCCACGTGGACGACTCAACGGAGACACATAAATCGCAGAGTGACAATCAAGCCTCCCATGAGAATAACCATTATGTAGAGGAAAACCTCTTAAACTACAAAAAAATTGACATAATTAAAAACAAAGGCAAGTACACCAGCACTGTTAGCGAAGAAATAGACAAACAGATAAAGAACAAAAATGCCATTTCTGAATTGAACAGTTACTACCTAGACGAAATAATGGATGTGCTTAAAAGTAAGCTAGACGAGATTTCGGATAATTTACCCTCCATCATAATTCAAAGATTTGAATCTGTTTTTAATTACGATGATGCTGAACAACCAAGACAGTGGCGTGAGATCTCCATGGCGGAACTGAAAAAAATTTTCCGAGAATCAAAAAATTATGCTTTTCTAATTATTGACATTTTGCAGAAAAATATTAAGGTAGAACTCATTGATGATTACTTACCAAATAATTTTATAAAAGATGAAATTATCGAGAAGGGGAAGAACAAGGCTAAGAGGAAGATCCAAGAAATGTGCAGGGATGCTCAGTATATCCAAGAGACGGGTGCTAAAATGAGTTTAAAAAATGTGCCTCTTTTTTTCTGGGTTATTTTATTAATCCTAGGATGGAACGAACTTTTGTTTTTTACTCGTTTCTTTTTCCGCCTGAATATTATTTTGCCTTTGTTCTTGGCCGCCGCCGTCATTCTGTCGACTCTCGTTTTTAATGGCAATATGGAGGTGCTTTCCATCGTCAACAAGGTGGTTTTTTTTCTGGCCAAGAATTCGTATGGCTTTTACCGGCAATTGCAGGCGATGGGCGGCAAGGCCGCACAGGGCCCCGCTGCGGACTAGCGCGTGGAGTGGCTGCGATGTGGGTGCCACGCGGATTTTACAGGGGTGTCATGGGCGTGCTTTTTCTTTTTTTTCCTTTTTTTTTTGTTAAACCGCTTCGTTGCACCACTTCTTGCGATTTTGGTGAAGTCGTTCTACGCCGAGAAGTGTGAGACATGTGTAGGGGGGTTCTTTTCCCCGTCACCCCACAGTTGAGCCCCGCCTTTTTACACCTTTTTAAGTTCCGAGGGTTCGAAGAGCACGTTGCTTAGTTCGCACCACACGGAGTGAAGTGCAGAGTGAATCCCAAATTGAAGCCCCAATTGAATTCCAAATTGAAGTCCACGTGGAATCCCAAAGTGAATTGCAAAGTACCAAGCGATGGGCGAATCCCCTTAGAAGCCAATTTTGAAGAACCCAAATGGACACCCCCCCTTCGCCTGCAAGAGTAGCACATCACAGGCACGTAGAGAAAGGGACGCTCCAACCCGCACACTCCTAGGTTGCACAAATAGGCAAACACTTAAATGCACCGTGACAGCATACCGAAACGCCGCAAAAAGCAGCAATCTCCCATGTCCTCGAAAATGTGGAGAAAAATTAAAAAGCCAATTTAAAAAGGAATCAAAAATTATTTTAAAAATAGTTTCAAATGCGAAACAAAAAGTTGCAAATTACAAAAAAAAAAAAATTCTAAAAATTGTCCAAATTGTAAATGAGATAAAATGTCCACCGTCAAACTGAAGTGTCATTTGGTTTTAGAAGAGCGCAGAGAGCCTGAGGTATGCGTTATGGTGCGGTTATATTTTGCTGCCCCATTTTGATGCCCCATTTTGCTGCCACATTTTGCTGCCACATTTTGCTGCCACATTTTGATGCCACATTTTACTGTCCCATTTTGCTGCCACATTTTGTTTTTTTTCTCATTTGAAGAAAACAATTTCGCTTTTTTAAACACAGAACCGAGGAGACATACATGCCCTTCCTCTCGCTCATTTTAAAGCTCCTTGTTTATGGTTCCATTTTCCTGCATCACTCTGTTCATGAGTGTGCCCACCTCCTTGGATATCTAAAAAAAGGGGTTGGTGGGGATGGAACATTTCCGCATGGAAAGGGGTTCATCGAGGCGCCATTTTAGCGTGCATATGTATATACCCACTCGTCAGTGCGCATTGCAACTGTGGAGCAACAAATAAAAGGTGGAAGTTCCAACCCCTTGCGGAGAACCCTCCACTCCCCTCCTCCTAGTTGCTCATTTTTACCTTCATAATTATGTTGTAAAAATTAAAGACACAACTCGATATGTGCTTGTAGTTTTCTTGGGACATGTAAGACTTTGTGTATGGAAGGAAAATAACTGTGAATCGTAAAATTAAGTAGACTGAGATTGCTAGGTATAGAAGTTTGATAATCGGCTTGATGATTCCGTCCCATAGGAGCATGCTGGCGAGGTATCTGTGTTGGAAATGGGGGGTGGGATCAAAGGTGAGCTGGTTAGCCATGCGTGGTACGAATGAGCAGTGGGCTGGTTAGCCATGCGTGGTACGAATGAGCAGTGGACTGGTTAGCTATGCGTGGTACGAATGAGCAGTGGACTGGTTAGCTATGCGTGGTACGAATGAGCAGTGGACTGGTTAGCTATGCATGCTACGAATGAGCAGTGGTCTGGTTAGTGGCGTTGCGATAGGCTACTAGGGACTGGAGAACCGCCTAGATGATTCCCCTGATGGGTAGCACCCACTCCCACGTACACTATGTACATCCACTCCAGTATGGTAAAAATCGCGGAGGAAAGCAAAATAAATCCGAGAAAATTATTCTTCTCATCAAACATAGAATATAGATGGATGCTTATGGGTACTAAGTCAGATGATTTTCTAAACCAGTTTAGATGGAATAACGACTCTGCAAAGGGTAGAGGGTATGTATGCATGTGGGTTGTTTTAAAAAAAAAGGGTTAACATTGGAAGTTCAACGGAAGGGTGTCTGCTCGGCTGTCCACATGCATGTATACGGACATATACACAACTGAGCGCAGGGCCGAATTCGACCAGGTGCTAGGAGTGCGTACTAATTGGCCTGGGCAAGACAGGGCAGGGCGCCTTCTTCACATAAACCTTTTTCACATTGTCTACTTTGAGTTTACTTCTTATTTCTAACTTTATTGGCCTTTTCTCCCTCTTTCGATAATACAGCAAATTGTATACTTCGTCTTCCGTGCTGGAGTAGATATTATAGCACCCATTCCATACAATGTGGCAGAAGATCAGGTACGAAATGAGGAAGCAATAGGTCGCTATTCTTTGGAAATCCATTTTGTAGGCATCGGAGAGTCCTGTGCTTCGCCCAGATGTCTTTTGTGTTTCTCCGTTTTTACGATTTGGTTTCCGCTTTCTCGTCCTTTTTCGATTTCTTTTCTTTTCTCACTTTACTTACTTTTCTCTTTTCTCACTTTTCTTCCTTTTCTCACTTTTCTCTTTTCTCCTTCCTTTTGCTCATCGGACGAAGATGAATTTCTCATCTTTTTTTTAACTGCAGTGTCCCTCTGGGGCGACGTAATCGGCGGGGACATGGAGCATATCAAATGAAAGACATGCCGAAAAAAAAAAAAAAAAAAAAAATTCTCATTTTAATGTCATACAAAATTTGCTAATTTAATTTTTAACTCACATAGTTCTCTAAATGGTGAATAAAATAGCGGGAAAAGGAACTTCCACAAAATTGTGTTATTTTGGAATGAGCGATTGGCCCTTACCATTTTGTACGTACATGTGTATATTTCGCACTTGCGTGTCTGTATCGCCCTTTTTTTTTTTTTTTTTTTTCCAACCGTTTAACGGAGATGTAGGGGTGTTTTTTCTCACTATTTAGGGCGCTCCACGTGTTTCTAAATGGATGCCTCCCGTTTAATGTCGCGCAATTTTCCCCGCTCACTCACTCTCTCACAGAGTTGCGCCTTTTAGCTTGATTTAAAATTCTACCGTGTACCCCCTCCTCCCCCCTTCCCCGAATGAACCAATTCACACATAGACAAGAATATCCCAACGCTCTCAACAGGTATGTCCTTTTAAATTTTACGAGGCATTCCCCAAATGAAGGATAAATTGCCTATCGTGGTAAGCAGAACGGGGGGAGAAATTCATGAGCCACCACGAATACCATTACTGCCAAGTAGTGGTATAGGTTATCATTAAACTCTTTTTTTTTTTTTTTTTTTTACATAATAAAAGAATGGGGGGAAATGAACAACGAAATGGTTAGCTATAGGTGCATTGTTAAAGAGTTCTTTTTCTAGTTTTAGATGAAAACACTTTGCCCCTCTCTGGGTTCCTACCAAATGCACAGAAACGGGACATACGTCTGTTCAGGAAATTCCCATGCGTGAATGCATGGTCATACCTACGTCTATGCATGTGCATGTGTGTTCACCTTTTGTGCGTTCTGTTCATATTTGTTTTTATGTGCGGGTTATACGACACTTTGGGGGGAAACATAATTTTGTTCCGTCCTCAACTTGGTTAACAAAGTGCTGCCTCGATAAGTCGAATTGAGAATTAGGGAACCACGCACAGTTTGGGATGCCACTAGAGGATATTAAACTATCGCGGGGGGTCGTCGGGGATGAAAAAAACAACGCTTTCGCACCCCCCCCTTTTCAGGTGCACAATTTTACTGGGTCATTGTATACAACGCGCATGCGAGAATGTGCACCCCACGCATGCATGCTCTCATAGGGGTACTTTCGGCAATCCATGCGTTTTTTTAATTATTTTTCCTCTTCTGCCTCGCCGCACTTGAAACTTCGTTCTCTTTCATGCCAGCAGAGTGTGAATAAGCACCTTCATCATCGTATGATTTCTTCCCACTATTGCTCCTTAACCGTTTAGTGCGTCATTTTCTGCCTTTTTTTTTTTTTCATAATTTTTAGCTCACAGAGTGTTGAACCAGTTAAATGCTTTTCTTCACTTTATCTGTAGCTCTTAAACGCGTAAGCAGAAGCGGAAGTTAAATTTTGCCTTTTTCTTTTTCTTTTTCTTTTGCTTTTTTTTTTTTTGTTTTCCCAATGGGGAGGAGGCGCCTCGACAAAAATTTAAACGACGCGGCCACCCCGAACAGCGGCAAGAACGTGAAAAACACGAACATTGGGAAAAACGCAAAGAGCGCAAAAAAGAGGAAAAGGAAAAAGGGCTCCGACAGTGAGGACGACGATGATATTGAGATCACCAACACGAACGTCAATTTGAACCGAAATGTCGCCGTGTCGTGTAAATTCAAACAGAGAGAAAAAGTGGACATAAACTTGATCCTGGCCCAGGACGAGGAGGACGCGTCCAAGTAGGAAACGAGTGTAGTGTCCATCGGATATGGCTATTCTTATGAGAATACGCATGTGCGTATGTTTGTGTGTTTAGTTAATCCCCCAGGGGTATGACTCTGGGTGGTCCATCGGATAGGACAAGTCCAGCTCCGCTTACTCGTACGCGTGTATATATAGTAAAGGAGTCGGTTCGAATAAGTCCCGCGAAGTGACCACCCAAATGGCAAAACGGTGTCTTACCCATGTAGGATAGCCGCCCTGCAACTATATCGCATTGTTCTTTTTCCCTCTGTTTGGTTCATTCACCACACTAGCCACCCATTTCACTTCCCAATTTTTTCCCAAGAACGAAGACCTACTGCTGGACCAAGGTCAACGGAGGCCAAAGTTCCCTCGCGCGAAGAAAATTTTGCATCGTTTGCGGATTCGAAGGAAAATACAAATGTTTGAAGTGCTACGAACATAAGCCAGTGTCCTTCATCAGGTACTACTGTTCTTTGAACTGTAAAAAGGTCCACGATGAGTTCTCATGTTGTAAGAGTAAGATGTTGGACACGTGGTAGGAGGTGCCTGTATAACTGTGTGGATGGGAACCCGGTTAAGGATGTCAAAGCGGTGCAGTGCACTTTTGCAAAAGCTTCCCGCGTTTTTTTCATTATGATAGCATCGTCATAGTTTTGCAGCGCGTTTCATTTCGCGAGCGATGACGTACTTTGCTATTCCCCCTCCCTCCTCCGATATCAGCCACATTCTTATGTGGTCTCACTTTTTTATCATTTCATTTTGTGCTTTTTTTTTGTACGTTTTTGCATTTTATTTGGTTAAAATTGACTCAAAAAATGGGGAAAAAAAAAATAAAATAAAATAATTTGACCAAACGAATGAAAATGAGGAGTGCCCCGTGGGGCAGCTTCACCTCGCGGATGGGCACATGGCAATTATATTTTTTTTTAAAAGCGGATTTGTAATCCGTTTGTGTGATCAACTCAGGGCGGCGTCCACACTGTGGCGATCATCTGCTCGATTTTATTTTTTCTGTAAACGTTTTTACACTGCATGGGCTTCACTTTTCCCCCTTATTTTTACACCTGCTCGTGGACGTTGTCCACATTATCGTAACCGTCGCTGTCGCCGCCGTCTGCGCTGTCTGCACTGTCCGCGGCATCCTCGTCGTTGAGCAGAATATTGGCCGCCCGTGAGTTGCCCACATTGGAAATATTAAAAAAATGAATTCCCTTTTGGTTAAACTTGAGCAGGAGTTTTAAAAAGTCATTTTCATCCAAACTGACACTCCTGCATTCAGTCATGTCCAGCTCCTTCAGAGTATCGAGGCAGTATTTTTTAAAAGGAAAATTAACAGGTACGATTTTGTTAAAGGTACAAAAATTCTTGTAATTATGTTCGAGCATATTTAAAACTGCATTTCTCTTAAAAATGGCATGCAGCGTTTTTCGTTTTCTGCTAAAACAAATTCTTAGCAAATTATCCCATTCATCAAAATTGACAAAGAAATTATTTTCCTTTGGGATAAGTTTCAAAATGACACTATCAACTTTTGGGGGGGGATTAAAACTACTTCGATCCACATTGCATATTTTTACAACTTTGCAAAATAGCTTAACATTTACTGTCAACCTGCTGTAGTTGCTATCCCCTACATTGGCTAGCATTCTCTCTGCAAATTCTTTTTGAAACATTAACACTGCACATTTGAATAATGGTCTGTGTGCAATTAATTTGAAAATGAGAGGACTGGATATTTTATATGGAATGTTAGCTGTGCATATATCAAATCGGGGGAAAACTGTTTTAATAGCATCCCCTTCGTAAACCTCTAAATTGTTGTATCCTTCATATAGACACCTTTTTTTTACTTCACTTACCATTCTGGCGTCGATATCTATGGTGATCACTTTTTTCGCTATTGGTAATAATTTCACTGTTAAGTTTCCTGTACCGCATCCTATTTCAAGCACCACATCGGAACTCTTTATTTTTGCGGCTAATAAAATTTTATCTAATATACCTGGATTCTTGAGCAGGTGCTGCCCGTGCTTCTTATACAGTATCATGTTCATTTTGTTTCCGCTTTTTACCTTGGACGTGCTGATGTGCCTGCTACCGTTTCCCCCTTGGGTGGTGCTGCTTTTCTTTTTCCCTATCGCGTCACTCACATTTTTCAGTATGCTCATGGGCTTGTTGACCACCCCTTGGTGGTACCCGCGCTTGGGCTTCATCTTCGCCGCGCTGCTGCTGGAGAGGGCGTTTTGGAGGTTGCGCAGAAGGGCGAAGCCGCCTGCTCGCATGGCATCGGCGGGGGCGCGCCTGCTAGGTTGGCTCGGTTGGCTCGGTTGGATCGGCTGCTTCCGTTATCTCCGTTTGCGTCAGGTCGGCTGCTTCCGTTCGCTCCGTTTGCGTCAGGTCGGCTGCTTCCGTTCTCTCCGTTTGCGTCAGGTCGGCTGCTTCCGTTCTCTCCGTTTGCGTCAGGTCGGCGGCTCCCCAGCTCTGCCGCTCCCCCAGCGCTAAAGGGACGAAAATGAAAATTTTCTCATCGCAACGTCCTCAAAAATATTATCTTTTTTTTCCAAAACGGAAAATCATCTATTAAAAAAAATAGCCACTTTAAAATGTTTGAAAAAATAAATTGAGGAAAAAACATAAACTTTTTTTTTGTGCGCCTTTCCCTTTTGAAAAAAAATTTCTATCCGTTCCGGGAAATTTCCAAACTGAAAAATGAGGTGCCTAACGACATGGTGACGTGGTCAGCCTGAACCCACGTGCGCATCATTACATGCTTATATCCTGCGTAGCCTTTGCGTGAAGGAAAAAAACCATCTCCGGAATTTACCAGGCAACAATGAACAAACGGCAGAACGAACTTAATATAGAAGAATCAGCCCAGGAGAGAATATCCCGCATCGAAGTTGCAAAGCTGCGACGAGGTGAAGTTTATTTTATTTTTTTTTTCCCGTGCTGCGAACTTTTCGATCCATTTTGGCGAAAGATTATGTTTCGTTAAATTGTGCCCCTATGAGAGTTACATACCCCCTCGCGGTATACGACTTGTTTGTAAAAATTGTCATCTTTATTTTTACCAATAAAATGGGTAAAAGATAAAATATGGTCAAAAGAAGGCGAGCGGGAAAGGCCCATTTTGTTGACATTCACATGGCCAAGTTAATTGGAAAAAAAATACCAGACAATCAAAACAGAACAAAGCATTGGCGGTGCGCATTTTTGTGAACATCTCCTTGTAGAAAGTGACCCACTGCATTTCTACAAAATGTTGCTTTAAAGGTAACACCATATATATGCGTAGAGGTATGGTTATATGCCCGTTTTAATGCCCTCCCCCCATCGAATAGCACACCACAGAAAAAGGAGCGTAAGGTGAAGAGCCAAGTAGGGGGAGAATGAAAATACCCATGATGTGCGTAGCTCCGTATGTTAACCCAACCTGCAGTTTTTAATTTTCAAATTAGGCCATGGACACATCTTTGTAATCCGCAATGTGGTGAGCATAAATACGAATCGTCATGGTTGGGGGGGGTAGGACGCCCGCACGTAGCTGTAACATTGGTTGCAAGGCAAATTTCTCCATGCTATACCACGTAACATTTTTTGCTTAAATGGTGTACCTCTACATCTGTGGGGATCGCCCTCGTTAAGTATTTCTCTAACTACACACAAGTCCATGCAGTAGATAACAGGACGCACATACACTACATGTTAATCATTTGGTTGAAGCAAAAATTTGACTTAAAACTTCGTTTGCCTTTTTTTTTTCAAATATGTTAATCATGTTGCTATTTTAAAGAAAGGGCTGTGTAGAACTGTTCGAAGATAACTTTTTTTTTTGTTTTAATGGCACATTTAATGTCCCTATTCATTCAACAATCTTACACGTAAATGACGAATGAGCATGCACTTTTTTTTTTGTCCCCCACTCATCCGTTTTACGCATATTTTACCCCCGTAGCATATGGCAAAATGGTATGAAAGCCTTGTGTACTAAATTTCCCATTTCCTATCGGCAAAATGGATGCCCTGGTTGAAAATCCCGCTTTCAATATTATGCGTTAAAAAAATGAGCACGCAGTGCACATGTAGATGGGGTTGTCTCAACACGATCGTGTATGACCATGCAGTGTAACATGTACACATGCGTATTACCCATGTAGATAATTTTTCTATGCCCCCTTTTTGCGCTTCACCCATTGATGTTTCGCCCGGGGGGGGATTAAGGGGTCGCTGCGTGTTCCGTTTCAACGTTCGTTTTTGTAATCGGGCTGGCATTCCACATATGATGTTTCCACTTTGTTACTTTGAGCTGGTTATTTTCAGTTATGTTTACTCGTTATTTTTCGTTTTTTTTTTCGCTCTTTTTTTCACTTTTTTTTTCGCCTTTTTTTTCAGTTCGTCCCCGTGGGTTCCTTTTTTTCAAGTTAGTACCCTCATTAACCGCGCAAAAAATCTCTCCCCCCGTTTGAGCTTTTCCAAAAGATGCGAATGACGGCAGCGTGGCTCATCAACCCGTTCCCCCTAATTTCTCTCATGTACACAAACGTATGAATGGGCAATTACGTAGGCAACTAGCGCTTAAAAAATGTGCTTTATTTCGCCATTTCCTCGTTTTTTGGTGATTAGCTGCTGCGTGCCCTTTTGGACTATTTTGCGCCATCGTAGGGACTCATACAAATTTTTTTTTTTTATTCCTTTTGACTCACAATGCTATAACGGGATGGCGTAGCAAAGAGAAGTACTTTTCTTTTGCCATCGTTGTTGAGCAATTTCTTAAAACATGCTGAATTATGTGTGTAACTGCGCGTCCGGCATATTAGCATTCTTTTTTTTTTTCCATGCAGGGCTGATTGCCATTTGAATTTTCCATTTCGCTAAGTGAGGCGCGCGTGTTGGCGTGCATACGTAGGAGCGCTCAAATGGGTAAACGCCGTGCGTGACTGGAGGTGTGTATTTAAGGGGAATTCTTATGGGTCTATATCAGTACGTATGTGTACTTATGTGTATTTATATGTACTTATGTGTACTTATTGTACTTATGTGTACTTATGTGTACGTATGTATACGTTTGCGTACGTTTGCTTACCTTTGCTTACCTTTGCTTACCTTTGCTTACCTTTGCGTACCTTTGCACGCGCACGCGTAGGCGCAACGGCGTGCTTCGGCCGGACGCCTGAGCAAACACACATGTACACATATGTATGTACACACTGCTGGGTGGGCCCAGCTCTTGCGCGAAGCAGATTTATGCAGTTATTTCCGCCCATTTTATACGTTTCTCCCAGTTAATGCTTTTCGCTTTAAAGAGGAACTAAATTGGTTTTGTTTATTTTTTCTTTTTTTCCTAGGTGATGCTTTTCCCTCTATAGTATGAACTCCTGCAAATTTCACTTCATGACATACTTTTTTTTTTTTTTTTTTGGGGGGAAGAGGAATTTTTTTACAGGACGTTTTGATACATTCAAAATTGTGTGCTGTATTTTTGGTAATTTTTTCACTTCGTTTTTTTCCCCTTGAGTTTTTCACTTTCATACTTTCATATTTACTCACTTTTGATTTTCCTTTTTTTGTTCCAGCCGCTTATCATCCCTTACATTAGCACACGAATTCACCACTTTAAGGAGTTTACAAAGTTCATTTGTACAAGTACGTGCACGAGTAATGTAACGCAGTTGAATGGGCCAGTACACATAACTAAGTATGCATTGCGCGTGTACGTCAACTTGGGTTTATTTATCATTTTATTTACCCATTACTTTACCCTTTTACTTACCCTTTTCTTTACCCTTTTACTTACCCTTTTACTTACCCTTTTTTTTACCCTTTTACGTACCCTTTTTTTTACCCTTTTTTTTATTTTATTTTTTTTTTTGTGTTGTGTGAAAATTTGGAAAGCATATGCAATTCGCGTTTTTACTCAGTGCGAAGGACAATTCTAAATACATGCATATGCGTCGCACAACTGACGCACATGCGGCGTATCTGAACGAATCCCCGCATGTACGGCCATTCGTGTGTACATTTGTGCGTATATTGCGCGTGTGTACATACATGTATTTAATTACACATATGTGTTTTATTTGTTGTTTTTTTTTTTTTTTTTTGCGCCTTCCACGAGCTGCATCTTCTTGACGCTCCTCGCGCACTCGTACATTCTCTCACCCCCCCCTTTACCGCCCTCCACCTTGTCCGCGTTTTTGCGCTACTCACCCCTTTTGCTTTTTACCCCTGTGCATGTAAAAAGAAGCTCACCCGCACTCTCGCAATTATGGAAACATAGCGTCTGAGTAGGGCAAGGGTTAAACCCCCCAAATATGTACACACCATAAAGCCAATCATGACTTGTATACGTGTGATAAGTTTACATTTTTCTCCAGTTTGCTGAAAATATATACGGGACGTTAGATGACGCGAACAGTTACAATCCTAGCGCTACCCCCCTTCCTGTTTAGACACCGCAGAATTTGCAGCCAACCCATGCGCGCGTGTTACATGTCTTACCACCCTTCTGATTGGTTCGAGGTAAACCGCGCACATCGGTGAAGCGGGGTGGTCGAAAAAGGGAAACGAAGAAGCAAGAGAAAGAGAAAAAGAAAAAAAAAGTGAATGAAAAAGAAAAAAAAAGTGAATGAAAAAGAGAACCAAAACCAAAAGAAAAACTCGTTGAATGCAAAGCACAGAAACACACAAACGTTTGCACTCCCCGACATATTTCCAACATAATAGCAAAAGACATACAAAGCAGAAGCAGCAACGTTCGCTCTCTACGCGTTGCATTTTTTTTAATCCGCATCAAATTCGCAATGTAACATTTTGTTTCCAAAAAAAAGCATTGTAATAAAAAAAAGAAGACTAAATTCGCGCAGCCACACGGGTAGCCTAACGCACTTACTTAAATGTAAGGGAGTACATCTATTTTTAAGCATCCGTTTTAATCCCCCTGAGACCATATGCGGCGCAAGCGTGCATGTTCGCATGTGTATATGTATATGTATATGTATATGCATGTATTTGCTTGCCTCCATCCGCGCTCCTCGCGTGTGTAATTTTTTTTTTTGTTTTGTATTCATAACCCCCTCGGGGTGAGGCCCCCCCAGCCATTTCATCTCTCCGTGGATTCACCATAATCGTGCAGATAATTGCGTAGAAAATATCATAGATAAATACACCTAACTGCCTTCTCACCCATTGAATGAACACTTGAGCCGACTCCTAGTTCACCACTAAGGCCAAGCAATTTTTTTTGCCCCTTTTTTCGACTGTATATGATTATGACACAGTTGATGTGCTTATCTTGGCTCGTATTTTAAGTTTAAAGTATTGGTGTCCAAGTAGAGCGGCGCTCTCTTTTAATTTTGTGCAGCGCGTGAAGGCAAGGCAAGGGAAGAACAGAACAGACGTGTCGAAGCGCAGAAGCGAGAAAGAGTAAACGTGCAGAAACTCAAACTTGTTGAAATTGAACTCGTTGAAATCAACCGTGTTGAAGCCAAACGTGCCTCGTACGGTGTGACTTCTTTTCCGCTTCCGAACGAACCCGGGTAAGACACAACCCACAGAGGGGTCCATCCCACCCCAAAAAAAAAAAAAAAAAAACGAAAGGAGATAAAAAGAAGAAGGAAAAAATGCACCTGAACAAGCTCGTAGATTTCAACTACTCCGTGGGATTAGATGTACTGAAAAATTTTGACATAGTTAACTACCTAATAGTAGTCATTGTACTGCTAGCAGTAGTGCTAGCCATATTTAATGAAGACGCATCGGCGGGCTCTCCAAGGTTATCATGGGTATTAGGAGAGTTCCTACCAATTCAGCAATCGATTTTTTCATTAAATGCCAATGCAGAGAAGAAATTATTTAAGAAGAAAAATAGCAAAACATATGCATTTATCACCTTTGTTTGTAATTTGTTTATCAAGTTGAAGTGTTCAATCTCGGAAGGGACCTTTCTACATCTACTAAAAGGGTTCTACAAAAATGGAATCAACAAATTAGTACTCTACAAAAATTTGGTTGTCTTAAAAAATAAATCTGAATCGAAAAGACACTTTTATTATTTGATTCTAAAGGATAAGTATAATCTACCAATTGAGAAGAATGAAAATGAAATGAAGAGCTATTTAGATGCAAAAAGGGAACTGGTTCGAATGAACAAATGGGCCTTTATGTGGAGGGTATCAGGAGTAAAGGACGAATACATCACCTGTGAAAATACCAAAGTGAGACCCATATCGTCTTATTCTTATCTAGACTTTATAAGGGAACCACTCGTACAAAATTCTGCCATTAAAGCAGCTATGGAATGGTCTACAGGAAATCATGGTCCCAGATTGCTAGGAGGGAATAATGAAATTTTAAGAGACTTAGAAAAAAAGGTGGGACAATTTTTTGGTAGAAATGATTCCATTTTAGCCGTTTGTGGATTTTTAGCTTGCATGTCTGGGATCGCAGCTGTTGCTAGGCCAAATGACCTCGTCCTTTATGACAGCCGAACACATGCATGTGTAAAAATAGGAATCCAAATAAGTGGTGCCAAGGCATACACATTTAAACATAACGATTATAACCATCTAGAAATCCTACTTCAAAAATATAGAAGTAAATATAGAACCTGTTGGGTATGTATAGAATCTGTGTACTCTATGGATGGTGATATCCCCCATTTGCCATCCTTTAAGAAATTGTGTGTTAAATATAATTCCAAGTTATTTGTTGATGAAGCACATGGGTTGGGTGTACTAGGAAAAACAGGGAGAGGTTTAGAAGAGCATTTCAACATGCCAGGTTCTGTAGATTTAATAGTTGGAACTTTTAGTAAATCTATCGGTTCTGTTGGAGGATATATTGTCGGATCTGATGAGGTCATCGAATTTATGGATATCCATTGCATAGGCAATGTTTTTTCAGCCCCACTACCTTCTTACTGTGCAGGTGCTGCATTAAAAGCCTTCGAATTGATAGACACACAACCTTGGAGAATTGAGAAGCTGAAATTCAACACCAAATATTTAAGAAATGGATTAAGGACAGGTATGGGCTTATGGCCAAAGGATTATCCAGAGAGTAATAAATATGTCATCGAAGGGGATGATGAGACGAGTGTCATTCCAGTAATTTTTCCAAATGATCCTGATAGATTACTAAAAATTTGTAATGTTCTTTTTCAAAAGAAATGGATGATTTCGGCTGTTACGTATCCTGCTTGTCCATTGAAGCTACCTAGGTTTAGGGTTACTGCCACGTCTGCATATTCATTGGAGTACATGAACGACTTTATTCGCGATTTGATTAATGCGACTGTTAGCGTGGAGCCCTCTCCGTTTGATAACGGCCTTTTGTGATAGCCTTCTTCCACTGGGAGCAGTTCCATCGGGGCTGCGTTGTTTTGGTGTTTGAGGCAAGGGGTTTACTCGTGTTGTGAGGGCATGCCTTGTGTTATACCTTCTTCATGCAGGTGGCTACACGCCATTCATACGATGCTTTCACGTCGTTGTACCGTTTTGTTCCATGTTGTATAAGGAGACCTACAAAATACTGTACGATCCTATATGTAATGCCAACTTCTGTTTCATTTGAATTTTTTTTTTTTTTTTTTTTTTTTTGCCCAAGTTTACATTTCTTATTCGTTTCCTATATAAGTAGGTTAAAATTACATCAGTTTTTACTGCCTTTCCCCCCGCCTGTTTTAACATTTTTCATTTTATCAAATTTATAAACGCATTAAATGATTAACACATTAAAAAAAAAAAAAAAAAAAATCGCATTTGTTTCTGTTACAAAATGGGAGAGCATTTCCACACAGTTAAGGGAAGAGCTAATTTGTAGCATGTTAAGTGCACCCTCGCCACAACTTCAAGGGGTGCGAAAGTTGGTACATATTTAAAGAGTGCCACACGTGATGGTGGCACACTTGGGGGTGGTAACTCAAAAGAGTTGCCATGTCGCTGTGGTGATCTCTCCGCGGCTAGTATTATCACACAAAACGGTCAAAAAAATGATAAAATAATAAAATGCTTTTTCGTAGTTGCTCCCATGCCCATATGCACAACGGATGAAAGCTTCCCACAT
Organism: Plasmodium cynomolgi strain B; assembly: GCF_000321355.1. NCBI lineage: Eukaryota > Apicomplexa > Aconoidasida > Haemosporida > Plasmodiidae > Plasmodium > Plasmodium cynomolgi. The sequence goes on from NC_020406.1 coordinate 1,461,625, forward strand.
TTTTTCCCAACTTTTAAGAAGCCCGCACATCTTCCTTGAGAAAGGTAGCCACCCCTTTTCTCACAGGACAATGTCTGTGTGTCCACATGTCGAAGGTCGGGAGATATAATACGCTGCTCATAATGGCTGTTCTTTCTTTCCCTTTTTATGCTTGCAATGCGACCTATGGCACGCTGATCGGGCCTCTTTACACTCTCCCAAAGTATATGAAAAAATGTAATGATGTAAAAACGGCTAAGTGTTCCACGTGGGGTGTACATATGTCAGCATTTACACATTTTTACGCGGCTTGAAAAGAATGCAAAAATGTGTTGGTACGTTCGGCCAGTGAAACTTGTCCAATGCGCTTAGTATGGTCATTCCCTATGTCATTTTCGCGCGGGGGAATTACACGAAGGTGCAAAAAGTAAATGTTGGCCTTTCCCTTGGGTGGCGGTCCTCCCAGTGATTATCACACTGCGCGATGCGCCTTTTACTTTGCCCTTCCAAGTCGAAATTCGATTTAGCGGCATTTTGCAAATGGTGCAAAAAAAAAAAAAAAATAGTAAAATTGAGGAAGGAAAAACAAAGCTGACATGTTTTACACGGGTGATGAGGCTGGGTCAAGATAAAACGCGAGGTATTGTGTCAAGCTATGAGAGTCATTCCCTGCGCGAAACGAAGCTAGCGAGCAAAATAATATTGCGATTGAGATGGCGAATGAGTGCATGATTAGGACTGTCATGCCATTACGCTAGTCTCTGCGCATCCGCAAAGCGCGAAGAAGTGTATCTCCCCTCCGCGCCCTTCCACTGGCCGCTTCCCTCGTCCATTTCACTGCCAAACTCGACAGAATCGCAACTTTCTCACATTTGTGCATAACTGCCATATATCACAACTTCCAGCATACCACAGCACACTCGCCACGACACACTCGCCATGACACACTCGCCATGACACACTCACCATGACACACTCACCACTGCACACTCGCCACTGCACACATGTGCCCTTTGCAAAGGTGTATGGTTGAATAGCTGCATTCCTTCTCCACCCCGCGTGCAAAAGATCAGCCTTTGAAAAGATGCCTCTCCTCCCAAGTCTGCTCTTCACTTGGAACGAAAGAAGTCCCTATGAAGGCAGACTCTTTTAAAAAAGAAGAAAGACCATAGAGGATAGAGCAAAGACGATAGAGGAAAAAGGAAAAAGGAAAGAGGCAAATAATGCGAGCCTCCGGCATCTTCCCTGATGCAAACGCAAAATGAATCGCATTACATATAACCGTTCTTAGATTTTTCAAAAAAATTGAAAAAAAAAAAAATAAAAGTTACACATGGGTAGAAGTAGCACCCGCAGCAGCAGTAGCTTCCGTTGCGGGGGAAGGCGTGGCTACCCGGTGGAACCAGGGGACTCCCAAAAGAAGCACCTCCAAAGTACACACCACAAATACGCAGATGAGAAGCTACGGACTGAAAGCAAGTTTAACGAAAAACATTTTGCGGAAGATAAAAAACGAGTCAATGACTTTAGGAGCAATAAAATGGCACTACCCCGAGGAAGCAGGGATGATAAAAAAACGGAAAGCAAACAAATGCTATACTCTTCCAAACCTACGAAAGAATATGATAATAATAATTCACCCAAGAAAAAATGGTCAGAGAAAGAAATAGAGGAGTTGATATTTAAATATAAAAAGAATGACAAATATGAATCTGCTCGGAAAAAAAACCATTTTGACAAAAGGCACACGTACCAGGATACGAGGACGAACTACGACTCGCTAAGTTATCGTGGCAATGTACTATTTAGCTCGGAAAATGACCCCAGAGGTGTGTATTTCGACAGAGGCGCGTCCGCTGCGACTATGGCGGGTACTATCGCGGCCACTACTGCAGGTGGAACCACTGCGGCAGATGGGGACAAGGTGGATGATTATGCTGGTGTGTCCCTTTCAAGTAGAAGAAGACACGACTTGAGGGATTCCCCCTCCAGAGTATACTACCACCGAGTAAGTGAGCACACGGATTACTGCAAAAGAGACAGCATTATCAGTGACTTATCCTGCGCTAGTGGATTATTGCCGTCCACGTGCAGGGAGGACTACGATAGGGAGGAGAGTGCCACACGCGGAGGGAGAGACACTATCTGGCGAGACTCCCATAGGTGCACCTCTCTCAATAGCGATGACAATCGCGGAGACCTCGCCGCAGATTACTCCAAATGTTACAAAAAACGGTTAAGTGGAAATGTAATCGGAGATAGTCGCAGAAAGGGCATGGATCATATGAACCAGTCAGGCAAATCAACCCATTTAGGAAATAAAAATGGAGAGGAAATTGATTTGACAGGAGAATATTCTGACGAGGAATCGAAGGAAAAAAAAATGTACCATAATTACTCAAAAGATAAAAAAAATTTATATGGGACTTTTTTCAATTTAACGAGCAAGTATGAAAAAGTGAAAAACAAGAAAGGGGACAGCCATAAGGAGGGCTTCAAATTAGACGAAGCAGATGTCAGGTCGAGAATCAAATCCTGCAACGGGGACCAGGTAAGACAAAACAAGCTAATTAGAGATCCCCTACGAAGTGATAATACTTTTTCGAGCCATTTTTACAAAAGCAGAGACTCCAATTTTGACAAAATCAGTGCATTATTCGACACAGACAGGAAAAAAAAAAAGTATGCAGATGTGGCCGATATAGAAAATTACGTAAAAGGATTTGATGTGAAGAGAAGCAGATTTTCAAGGAGGGATTCTAACCATAAGGGAGAAAGACTGTTTAAGGGTTCCCCCTGCTTTGATGATATTCTCAAGCACAGTTCGGATGATTCCTGTAGTTATGAAGTTTGCCCTGTAAGGAAAGGACCCAAAGAAGGTATACGAGGTAGCAGCTGGGGTGATCGTGAAGGGGGGAAAACAACCAAGTCGTTAAGGGGCAGTCCAATTAAGCCATTTAGCCCTCTCCACACTCTAGAAAAAAAATCCCTTAGAGGAAGCGTTACAAAGAGGGGAAAAAACAGCCCTACAAATGTACGTTTAGGTGAAAAGACAAACCCTTTTAATATAGATGACACAAAAGTACACTCAAACCATTTCAAAAATACACAGCTACATGGGAGCCCCCGTTCGCATGCCTCCAATGACTGCTCCACCTTATATGATTATGTAAACTACGCCAAAAGGGGAACTAGAGGTTACTGTGATAGTGATGTCCATTTAAATAGCTCACCGAGAGGCTATTACCCCTCTGGTGTTAATGACGTATGTGCAAAAAGCAGAGACAGATTTTCGTCCCTTCTGAGGAAAATTCAAACAAAAAAGAATTACAAAAATGATGACCCGAATTTCTCTCATGTTAAGTCTACTACATGGAGGAGGGGTTCCTACCTGGACGGGGATGACGAGATGTTCCCGCTTCATTCCTACGCCACGAAAAATACACACTTTGAGAAATCGTATAAGGGGGATAATCTGCCATCCCCTCGGGGAAGACTACCAAGTAGGAGACGCAGGAGAGTAGAAGATGACTCGCCTGTCTCTAAGTTAAAAATGCGCGATGTGGTGGATATCCAAAATATCAGCGATTCTGTTGGACATTCACCTGTTGGCAGTAGAGGAGGTCACAATGGTCGAAGTTCTTGTCCCCCAAATGGTCGCAGTGGAGACGGTAAGGATGAGTCTTATGGAGGGAAATTTCGCACGGGGGAACTCCCCAAAGATGTACAGAAGCAATGTTTGCGTAACTCCTGGCGGGAAAAAAAACAGATAAAGAATCTGCTAAGTTACGTTTGTGACGAAGGAGGGGGAGAAAGGGATGAGTTTTTAAGAAACATAGGAAAGAAATACCTCTTCACAGAAGGGGAAGAATTACTAAATAGTATTCTGAATTTGAAAAAAATGAAATCGTCTCGACAAGTTGGAGGCGATGCGGATGAAGGGGGCTACGACGGCGATGGTCCTAAGGAGTGCTACGAAAAGGAACGGAAGGCGAATTACCACAGTTGGAAGTACAACCCAGATGGGAAGAGTAGTAAAGGCAATATGGGTGAGACGGTTTCGTTTCAGTATTTGAAGAACCGCTCCTACACGAGGCCCATGCATGTTGGAGATTTTGATGTGGGTGATGCCCAGGCTGCCGATTGCGCGAATGGCGTGGATGACCGCGACTGTGCGGATTTGTATGACCACGGGTATAGTGGCGAGTACGGTGAAGAGCACAGCGGGGAGCACATCGGAGAGCGTACCGACAAGGAGCAAGGGAACCCAAGCCGCCAGGGCTCTTCCTACTGTCGCGACGTTTTATTCCTCCTCTTTCTTTACCTTTTAAAAATTTTATACTATTTAGTCAGATACCTTGTGCAGCTTGCACTGCTGATCATGGTGTACTTTTATCACGTAATGCGCACGAAATCTCTTGCAACGATATTCATTTCAGTCGTGGTTGCGGTTCCTCTTTTTTTGTTGCTTCTGTCAGTGCTTATATTGTCCTACAGAAGCGTGAACACGGAGTTTTTCGATCGGGACATCTAAAGGGAGCGCAGAAGAGCTTATCGGGTGGATACAGTTTCTCCTTGGGAACGTCCATATCGTTGTGTGATGTGTCATGTCGTGGCGCTTACACCGCCGCAGTTGTACACATGATAACGTGCAACAAGCGCAGTGATTTTTTTTTTTAAGCAAAGATACGCACGCATGTGTAAGCTTCTAGGTCCCCCTGGAATGGTCTACGTTTATATTCCGTCAGAGGTCGTTTCCATCACCCTTTAGTATTGTAACTGAAAGGATTCCCTTTTTTTTTTAATTTTTTTTTTGTCGATTTTGCATCCTACATAGAATTTCTCCATCGGAGGAATTTTACAGTCCGTTTGTTCTGACTTATGTGTATACGCGAGTATGTGCATTTTTTTTTTTTTATTTTTTCGTGTCCATATATAAAAGTTCATGCAGTTGAATGATGCTTTATCAAGATAAATGGCTCGTCAATGCACATGGTCCACCACACTGTCATATGTGCACGCTGTGCTTGTGTGGATATCTGTAGGAGGGAACCTTTTCATGTTTCCTTTTTTGCAAAAAAAAAAAAAATTATTTTCATTCGTCTTGATTATGCCCCACCACAGTGACGTTCCCCTTTTTTTATGATGCCACAAGCGGTATGCATACTGTTCCGCGTTATTCTTCTCTTTCTTTTTTTTCACGCTTTTTTTTTTTTTTTTTGTTTCTTTTGTTTCTTCTGTTACTTATGTTTCTTTTGTTTCTTCTGCTTCTTTTTTGTGTTTAATTTAGGCTGACAAAAATTGAGCAACACACGGTGAGGAAATTTTTTTTCCCGTTCCCGCCGCGTTCAGTTCAGTTAAGTCGAGTCGAACATATGAACATTGCGTAAGAAAGAAGCGTGTTCCTTCACGGCTGAACAGGTTAACGCGCTAGGGGTCGGAAATAAAACACACGAAAGGTGAGGGCATCTGCAGCGTTGTGAAACAAAATGGCGAACTCGTAGTGTACCCCTTTTTTTTAGCAACTCGATATTTTTCATTTTTAAAGGGGGGGGACGAAGATTTGTTCCCCTCAAAGGTGTAAAACATCAAGTCGTAGAAGAAGCGCTTTGGCCCTGCACAGAGGGGGGGGAAGGCAAGGTGGTCCTTTCGTCATTTTTTTTGGTGAAGTACATGTATTGCCTCGGTGTATCTCTTTTCAACGCAACGTAAATACATTCTTGAAGTGTTGCGTGGTATGCCAATATACACACAAATTACAGTTTTGTGAGTAAGTAGTGACCCTCCTCCTTAACTACACTCCAAAGCAAACATGCTACGGAACACGGGGAAAGTCTCCACGACCACGTCAGAGGAGAAGGCAAAGGAGAAGAACAAGATTTATAACAGACGAGTAGATAAGGAAATAAAAAATTTGAAGGAGTCAAAACTTCTCGACGATAATAATGTGTATATCACGGTTAGTCAAGCGAATGAGGAGGAGCAAAACAGGGACCATATTATGTTGGGGCATAGTTTGGACAGCACGAACAGGAACACATACTTGCTCCTACTAGAAACGTTTAGTGAAGAGTATTTCCAAAAGGAGAATTTTTTTTTGAACAATTTTACGAATCATATAAAAATTGTAAAAGAAAAGATGAACGATGGGGCGTGCCTCACAAATGGTCATGAGAGTAGCAGCCCCTCCCTCCTCGGAGAAGTAGACAAATACGGACAATATAAAAATACTCTGTGTCCATTTTTTGGCATTTACGAGACGCTATGTTTGGAGAGCATCTTCGAAAGCTTCCAAAACTTTTTAAGCGAAATTTGTTTTTTTATGCAAATTTTTGAAACGTTTAAAAATGGCTTCATGAAGGAGCAGCGCATCTTCGGTGGGATGAGAGAGGAGGACAGGGCAGAAGAGAATCTCCCATGGGAAGGGCGTCAAAATGGTGAATTTTCCTTCTTCACCAACACCTTCTTCGAAATTATATACAAAGATTTCACTACCCATTTGCAAACCATTCAAAGGGAGATCATAATTAAGTTACAGGAGGATGAAGCGTACGAAGAAAAATCCTTTTATGAGATTTTTTCCAAGTTCTTCCATAAATACTATAGAATAAAAGAAAGTGTTGTGTTTTCATTTTTCGTTTTTGAGGACTACCCGTTTAGCAAGCCATACGTCAACATAGAAAATCTACCCTTTTGTTTTTTAAAAAAAACGCACACAAAATTGAAGGGAGATAAATATAATCAGAAAAACATACTCAACATTTTACTTCACCAACAGAAGAAAGGGTGGATCCCCAAAATTACCATCGGAAATTTATTCGAAGAGTGCCAAAAGCTTGTTCATATAATCTTTTTTTTTTATCAATACAAAATTTACCTTTTTTTTTATTACCTAATGAAGCATAAAATATTTGAACTTTTTCTCAAAAGCAACTGCAGGGTGAACTTGGAGACTTACCCCCTCGTCTATGCCTACGTAGCTGCGGTAGATAGAAAGCTAGTTACACAAAAAACAGAAAAAAAAAATTATTCCAATTTGATGTACAGCATTGATAACTGCGAATGCATTAATCAAGATTTCCTTTTGTATAAATTTTTTTACAATTATAAGAAGCTAAAAAGGAAGTTGGTCAGCCGTGCTCTGGACGATGTTGATGATGATGATGAAGGGAAGACTGCCCCTACAGGACACCTAATGCAGATGAAAAAAAAACGATATGAGTATTATATATATTTGTTTTTCCTTCTTTTCCTTTTTTTCCTCCCCCTATTTATTAAAAATGTGTTTATATACCACACGGAGGAAATTCAGCATTATCTTCAGAACGCAGGGAACAGCAGTTTTGTGCATTTTGAAAATGTGGCTAGTGACACCAAAGGGAGGGAAAACCATCCGCTGTTCTGGGTTTACATGGGAGGAATAAGCAGGGTGAGCTCCGCGTGGATGGGTGACGATGTGAAGAAGGGCCATCCCGGTGAAAGGGCACACACAGTACGTGGAAAGACGGACAAGGAAGAAGTGAGCAAATCGGGGGATAGCCTCGTAGGAAGCAGTGACAGTAGGGAGGAGGGCCAAGAGGGAAGGGTGACAAGCTCTGTGGTGAGTACACCACACGACGGAGAAAAAGATAATGGAATGAGCACAGATGAGGTGAACGCACAGAACGGGGGGAAGAGCGGAGCCCCCCCAAAGGCCTTCGCCACCGCGTTGCTAGCCATCTCCGAGTTCCTCCTCTTCACGCTGGGGGTCATCTACAATTTGCATTTACTAAAAAAAAGGATGGAACACAACAACCTGGTGTTAAACACCTGCTCAGCCATTCTAATCCTGTACAGCCCAAGTTTTATTTCCAAGAATACCAACTACGTAAGGACTCTATCCCTGGGTTTGCTATTCTGGGCCATCAACTTAATTTTGCAGAAAAAAATGTATATATCCATTTGTGTGTATTTTATAGCCACCTATTTTGACCTCCGTAATTTGAGTTTTTTCGTCCCCTTTCTGTTTATCTATGTATACATTAGCAGCATGTACGTGAGGAGAAAAGGCAACAAGGTGAAGACCTCACTTAAAAATTGGTTCCACGTTTGCAAGTATGTGCTCCTTTACGTGCTGTCATATGGTGTGATCACATATATTTTATTTTATATTTTTTCCGCTGACCAAATAGGATGGGTGGGCACAGCGAAACGATGTGTACGTTTTCTGGGCACCCATTTGGAACGCACGGGAGAGGCCTTTGCAGGAAGAAGCTATGTCTCGTCGTCCTTTCGAGCAGCAACCGGAGGGAATGGAAGTACACACTCGGGAAGAATCGTGGACGGAGGGGACATCCTCATCGTTGGGAATTCCCATCACGCGCAGATCTTTTTTTTGTCTCTTATCCCTCACATGTTCAGCGCCCTCTTTAATTACCTCCTTGTGGTGAATACCATTGCTAAGCTGTACGTCTCCCTCGCAGTTTCATGCATCACGTTTTTCTTTACCTCCTGGGGGGATTCGAACTCGTGCGATTATTTCCTAACTGTGTTGCACATTTTGCAGTTCCTTTTTATCAACGTTGTTCGCAGCTCAAGCATACTCTTCAATATTCTCATTTCATCCTTCATACTTCTAACGAGTGATACATTTAACGTGTACCTGTTTTGTCTAACCATTTTTTATTTTGTTCTTCATATTTATTTAATGTTCCCTTGGGTGAATTTCCTTCCCAATATTAATTATCATATTCGTGTTTGCTTTCATTTGGTAAGTCAAGTGTGCAGGTATGCTTTTTGTAACTTGCTTCATTTGTATGAGACGAGTATAAAAAATGTTGCCCTTTCCTTCGTGGTTATTCTTTTTCCTCACTCCTCATCCGTTATCGCGGCACTGCATGAGAAGAACACCAAGCACATCATTCAGCGGAAGGAAATCCAACGGAAGATTATTTTTTGTTTGTGTTCCCATTTATCTCGCGACTGTTTGCACATCCCCCTGACGTTTTTCTCTCTGACGCTTTTTCTGCTGCTTGGCTTTCTGCGGGTAAGCGCAGGGAAGTTTGGTCCGTCCGCGTCCCACCCCCCATTTACCGCTTCTCACTCCCCATTTACCGCTTTCCCACTCCCCATTTACCGCTTCTCACTCCCCATTTTGCCGCTCCCCCCCTGCAGCTACACTCCCCCCAGAAATCCCCCCGAACTGCCCTCTGCACATTGAAGTGTTTAGTCGTGACCACCTTGCTGGCAATACTTCTGGTAAGAATGAAAAGGCAACCCACCTCGTCTGCCAGAACGGGGTATCGGTAACACCCAGCGGAGAGCACTTCCTGTTGGCACATCGCAAAGGCAACCACATGTGTGCTCTGCACGTGCGAGATGCCTCCCGCGTGCGACGACTTTTTTGCTTCACCCGGGTCGAAATTGGACTATCACAGGGGTAGTCACTACATATATATATGTATATATATGCATGTATGTTATTTTTTTTTTTTTCCCGTTCTGCTTCCCTCCCCCAGATACTCTACACAAAGCGCAAGCACTTCAGAAAGCTGGACTTCCTGAGCATCCCCCAGTCTGCTTGCAAAAGGGCGTTCCCGCTGGAGCGACCCAAGAAGTTGTGAAGACAAGCGCGCGCGTGTAGAGGTATGCGTGCTGTGTGAGTGGGCTAAATGGCAATTATGAGAGTGACACTTTGGTGATACTTTTGTTGCGCGTTTGTTTGGCCTTTTTTTTTTTTTTTGCGTTTTTTATGATTTTTTCCTAGTGCGCACAACCGCGCCACTCTTCTCAGGGCTATCCCCCCCAAAGAAGGTGCAGATCTGTAACTTCGCAACTAAGCAATTTTGCAACTTTGCAGCTTTGCAACTTTGCAGCTTTGCAACTTTGCAACTTTGCAACTTCGCAACTTAGCAACTTCGCAACTTTACGTTTGACAAAATTTCTTTTTGGTGAACTTACAAAAATGTAAGGAGAGAAAAGTTCAATGGGTGGTGAGTAGATATGGGTGTGTCCGAAGCACCGAGAAGGGTGGAGAGGGGGGTTATTAAATTAAAAATTATTATGTTCATGTGAGCAAAAATGCAGTGAATCAAGGCTGTTCGGTGTGTGCAGGAGAGCACACACAGACACACACATGCCTATGGATATGGAAACATACGTACGTATATAGGCATACTTATAGGCATATGTACGTGAACACACTTCTTTAATTACAATAATCACAAAAGGGCAAAAGGGTAAATAAATAGTGAGTAGCTAAGCAAGGGGCACACATGCACAGAATTTGGAGATGCAAAAACGGGGCCATTCGTGCAAGCGTGTAATGATTGCTTAGGCACAGATACAAAATTAAAGAAAAGGGATTCTTAACAAAAAAAAAAAAAAAAAAAATAAAGGTAGCGTAGGGTAAGGTAGGGTTGGGAGAAGTGACAGGAAAAGAACACGAATGGGACGGGTAACCGGACGTGGAGAGAATGAGGAAGGTTGATCACACAGGCGTACACTTCGCACACTTGGTCCACTTCGTCCTCGTGTGCGCACAAACGGTTGGCGTGATTCCGGCGCAAGCGTATACACGCCCGCCTGCATAGACAATTGATATATCTGCCTCGGGGGAATGGTACCCCTGGTGGGTGGGGGTGCAAAGGTCTCTCCGTTTTCCCCCCGACGGGCGCACGCGCATATATATATATACACATAAATGCACACATATGCGTACATGCTCATATGCGCACATACTCATATGCTTGTCGCCTTACCCACCCGAGGTGCAACTCATGGGTGCAGGCAACTGGGGGCACAAGACACCCCAGGGAAGACACGCACATATATAGGTAAACGCGTTCAACAGACTGATTAGGTGCACCCACTCCTCTGCTCTACTGCTTAATGTACTTATTACCTTCGTTGTAGTAGTGGTGATCATTTTCGTTGGGGTAGTTCCCATACATGGGGTCATAGTAATAGGTGCTTCCCCCATTCATATAGGTGTTATTCATGTACACATCATGGACATATCCGTCATTCATATAATTAGGGGGGTTCATATAGTTGGGGCTGTTCATATAGTTAGGGTTGTTTACAAAACTAGGGTTGTTGTTCATGCAATTAGGGTTGTTCATACAGTTGGGGCTGTTAAGGTAGTTGGGGTCGGTAACATAATTGGGGTCGCTCACGTAATTGGGGTCGCTCACGTAATTGGGGTTGCTCACGTAGTTGGGATCGTTCATGTAGCTCGGGTCGCTTATGTAACTCGGGTCGTTCATGTAGTTCGGGTCATTCATATAGTTTGGGCAATTCTGGGTGCTAAGGCAGTTCCTGTTTCGCACGTAGTTTGGATCGTTCATGTAGTTGGGGTCATTAATGTAGTTTTGGTTCGCCATGTAGTTGGGGTCGCTTAGGTAATTCTGGTTCGCCATGTATCCGTTGGTCATGTAGCTGCCGCCCATGTAGTGATCGTTCATGGGGTGGTTCATGTAGCGGTTGTCGCCAAAGAAGGCGGGGTTGTCTCCCATGTAGTTGGCGCCACCGGGAGGGTAGAAACCTTCGGGGTAGTAGAAGTTCCCGCTTCCGTTGGCGTTGTCATTGCCGCTTGCCACACCGTTTGCCGCACCGTTTGCCACACTGTTTGCTGCACCGTTCGCCGCACCATTTGCCGCACCATTTGCAGCACCGTTTGCCACACCATTTGCAGCACCGTTTGCCACACCGCTACCGTCGTAGCCGTAGGCGCCCCCATACCCGGGATTGCCATTATTTGGAAAATTACCATCATAGGGTTTCTCCCCATTTGTATATCCATCGTAGCGTTTTTCATTTGGCTGAAACTTCTTGTTCACGTCAAGCGGACCTGTGGCATTCTTCCTGCCATCTCCAAATGGTACCTGCGTGTTACTACCCATATTGGTACTGCTATGCTCGTCATGACACTTTTTATAATTAAAGGCTTTCCCATTGGAGAATTCATTTCCCCCTCCTGTTGAAGTCACTCCTCTATGTTGAGTTGCGTTATTAACAAAATCTTCTTTTTTTTTCCTTTTCATATTTGTATATGTTCCCTTGTGAGCGTATTGCTTCGTGAATGCATTATTCGAGTCGTTCTTCTTATTCACATTATTGCTATTGTATTCATTATTCGTATCATAATTTTGTTGATTTCTGTTTTTTTTTTTGGGGAATGCATTTCCATAAGGCATATAATTGTTATTCGCCTTTTTGTTCTTATCGAGGGATGGAGTAGCTGTTATGTTTACCTTTCCGTCTATGCTGGACTCAGGCTTGTTTTCGTCCTTCTCATGGTTCGAAGGGTTCTCCTCCGTTCTTTCGCATTTGTGATTGGGTTCCGCGTGCTTCGGCTCGCAGCTGTTCGTCTCGGGGCAGTTCGCCTCGTCACTATCGTGGACGACCTTACTGTTTCCCTTGCCATGCGCGTCACCATGCGCGTCACCATGCGCGTCACCATGCACGTCACCATGCACATTACCATGCACATCACCATGGTTAATTTCGTTGTCCTTACCCTCCTGATAACCCCTTCTATGATCCTGGACCTTTCCACCGTTGTTTTGTTCCTTCCCCTTGGGGGCCTTGATTCTGCCCGCGTCCTGGTTAGACACCAGCTGTTTATCCTCACGAGCAGTGCCACCGTCACTTCTCGGATTTGCAACACCCCTTGTACTGATGACGTTCGAGTTGACCAGATCTACCACCTCGCTCATATCGTTACTGCCATCCTGAGCTCGGCTTCTCTTGTCCGTTCCCTTACCAACGTAGCTCTTTCCATACTTCGTGTCACTTCCGTATTTCCCTTGTTTGACATTCTTCCCATTTGGCACATATTTCTCCCTCTCCTTCTTACTCTCTTTGTAATACCTATTATTATCATCCCACCTTCTTTCGTTTTTTTCATTTTCATAATAGAATGTGTCATGGGCGTGGTCCTGCTTTCCTTTATCTCTGTAACTATCTGTGTGGTCATAGGTCCTCATACTGCTCCCTTTTTTTTTCTTTTTATAGCTTCCTCTTCCTATATCGTTTTCCTTCGCATGTTCATCATTGCTGCTTCCGTATTTGGCGTCAGCGTCCTTCTCATCAGTGACTCCTTTTCCTGAGGGCACATGTCTGGGTGATTTATCTGCAGCGTTTTCCTTACTGACATATTTCTCTTTCTTCTTCTTCGCAGTTTCTTCCTCTCCATGATATTGTGCACCCGTGTGGCTCTTTATTTCGCTCTTTATTTCGCTCTTTATTTCGCTCTTTACTTCACTCTTTACTTCACTCTTTGTTTCGTTCTTTTTCTTCAATCCGACTGTGTTGCTGCTGCTACTGTTTAAATACTTCCTGGAGGACCTGTACTTGTATTCGTTTTTTTCCCTCTCTGTTGGGGTTTTGTTTTCCCTGAGGAAACCTCTACCATGGTTGTAGTTCTTGTCATGAGTGTGCTCGTCATTGTGTGATTTGTCTGGGCCGTTCCTCTCACTGTCATTATATGTGTGGTGGTGGTTTCTGCTGTAATTGCCCATTCCGGTGTGGCTATTACTGTTGCTGTAGCTATTGTTAGGGTAGTTGTTGTTTGTACTGGAGCCGACGTTCGAGGGGACATTCGCGCCTGAAGGGGGTCCGGCATACTTGTTTTTCCCGGCATAAGTCTTCCTTGCGTAGTCTCCGTTTCCACTATTTGCATGCGCGTAGGAACTGGCGTTGTTGTAATTCTCCTCATACATGTAGTTCCTTTTACTATTGTATTTCTTTTTTAAACTCGATTGGGACGCATAGCTTTCGTCCTTCAAATAAACGAATCTCGCTCCTTGGTATTTGCTCGAGGTACCTCGGTCATTTATTATTTGATTATTATTACTGTTTCCGTAACTCATCTTGGATTTGTAGGGCGCTACGTATTTCTTTCCTTCGTAGCTATTTTGAGTTGCCTTTGCGAATTCTTTTTTCTCCTTCCCGTCCGTTTTTTTTATGCTTGGGGAGTTCGTTTGTGTTTGGCTTGGTTTCCTTTCTTCCTCCGCCTTTTTGGCGATGTGATCATCCTCCCTTTTGTCTTCCCTCATGACATCGCTTCTGTGTGCACCTTTGTTCGTTCCCTTCTGCGCCTTCATTTCATCCTGTTGAAAATTTCGATGTCCTTCCTTGGTACCCTCTGCCGACGCTTCGCCGCGTTCACCCGCATCATTCGTTGCAGGCGTTCCATCCAGGGCAAGCACACCAACGACTTCGGCCACTCCGTCAGCCTCATCACCAACTGGCTTGCTATTATCACTGGGACTCACTTCGCCCTTTTCATTTTTACATCTCTTGAGTAGCGTCTGCTTCTTCGTTTTCTTTTCCGAATTGTTCATCTGCCCATAAGCGTCCGCTCCGAGGGAGGGCTCCTCATCTGGGTGTGCACCCAAAATGGAGAGGGCACGGCCACCATCTCTACCCCCGCCACCATCTCTACCTCCGCCACCATCTCTACCACCGCCACCTCCTCCCCCTGCGTCTCCTTCATCCCTTCTTAAGTCTTCCTTTTGGATGAACTTTCCCACCTTTACTTTATCAGTACACAAATCCAACTGCTTCTTCTCATAGAAGCTGTTTGTTTTGTTGTCCCGTTTCACATTGGGTATTTTCCCTTTGGTAGATTCACCATAGTACTTATTATTATAGTTAAAAACTTTGGAGTTTTTCCCCCTGTTATTATCATAGTAGTAATTATCCTTGCTATTATTTTTATAGGATAAAGAGTAGCTATTTTTTTCATGTTTATTGTTTTTGGCTCCATAATACCTATTACTGTACATACCATTACTGTACATTCCATTACTGTACATTCCATTACTGTACATACCATTGCTGTACATGCCATTGCTGTACATGCCATTGCTGTACATACCATTGCTGTATTTTTTGTTGTGATTTCTTTCCTTCCCATAATATTCATCGTATTTATAATCATAAAAGAGATCATGCTTCCACCTTTTTTCATCTATGTAAGTCATTTTATTGTTTCCTGTTTTTTTTTTTTCACTAACTTTTTTCTTACCTTTATTATCATTATTTTCGAATCTGTTATCGTGTAGGAAGTACCTTGCTTCCTTGGGGACATAACAAGGGTCTTCTCTCATTTTGTCCTTCACTGACACAGTTTTATTTTCTGCGTTTTCGGATGGGCACTTCCCCGATGGAGTTCTCCTTTCGCGGGTCTTTAAACTACTATCATCGTCATTGGCGTGGGTGGCAGCTTCCGCACCTTCCGCACCTTCCGCACCATTCGCATTGGTGACATTTGTGACATTTGTGACATTTTCCTGATCATTCCTTTTTGAGTGGCCCGTTCGGCTTGGCTTCCCTCCCTGCTGGCCATCCTGCACAGTGCGCGAATTTGTTTTCTCCTTCCTGTGTTTGTTGTCATCGTCCTCTTCTTCCTCCTCTTCATTATAATTTTTACTTGAGTGCCTTGACACTTTTTTTTCGTTTCTGGGGTTGTTGTTACTATCACTTATGTACGATTTGTATTCATCAAAAACGTTGATTTCTTCCTCGAGAATGAACTCATTTCTCATATTCTTCACGTCCATTTTTTTTTTTTTTTTTTTTTTTGTGCACGTTGCGGGGGGTAAGCGTACGTACATATATATGCTTCTATATATGCACTTGCACGTGTGTGCTTAGCGTGTCCCGCCTTTTTTACAACTTTTTAATTTGCTAAATATGCCACGTTCACACACACAAATATGCTCATGTGTGAACGCAACTTTTTTCGTTTTTACGCCTGCGCGGTTTTAACAATAAGCTTGTGCAATGTGGAGTTGCACACAGTGTATGTAGTGTATGTGGCGTATACAAGTGTGATGCCTTTTCGCGCGCTCTGTTTTGATGTTAACTTTTGGTTACTTTTTTTTTTTTTTTCCTCCTGTCAATCCTAGGAGGTTTTAAAAAAGGCTTGAAAAACACCAATTTTGTCTATTCACAATATGTAGGGGATGCAAAAATGGGAAAATTGCAAAGATGAAGAGTGGGTTTCAAATATGTAACACATGCCTGCGCAATTTTTAGAATAAGTACCTTCGCAAGAGCATTTTTGCCAATTTTCCTGCACTTGGTACGCTCGCGCATTGTAACAGTGGCTGGCACAAGCGTTCGCAGTTTTACATAATTTTGTTAACTGTCTGCTGCCTACGTACGACTGCAGTGGGGTGAGGACATGTTTGGACGATTATACAATTGAAAATGTTAAATGGGCAAAAGGCGCAGCGGTTGCTTTGGAGCTATTTCAAAGGTGCTTGTGTATGGATGAACAGGGCTAATCGTACATATTGTACGAACATAAACAGGCGCGTGAAAACAGCGCGCACGCCTGAGAGGTGTTAAAAAAAAAACGAGGAGGCCAGGGAAGCGTACACGCATGCAAGGGTAAAAAAAAAACACACAAGTTAAGTGTATGAGCAAGATGAGTGAGCGCCTACGTGGAGGCTTACGCCAAACTTAAACGAACCTTGTGAGCTGGTGGCCATGCTATATATATGTATATATATATATATGCACGTAAGGAAGTGTCCGCCCGCAAGTATGTAATATACAAGAAAATGGTACGCACGCGAAAACGCGGATGTATAAAAATGCGAACGCGTGGAAGGAAACAAAAATCGAAGTAAACAAGGGGCAAATAAAAAAAGGGGAAACAAAAAGGAACTGCTGTTTTTTTTTTTAAAATTTGTTACGAATGAGGAATGGGGAAAAAAGGCATCACGCAGAAGGGAAAAAAAAAAAAAATGCTGCACGTGATTGGGCTTCGTGGAAAGAAAATCCAAATGCGAAAAAGGTACGAGGGAATGAACGCAGGGGGGTGTATGTATAAGTATGCATGTTCACGCGTGAAACGTGGTGAATAAACGAATAGGAAAATATATATATAAAAAGTTATGTACATTTATGTATGTATATATATGTATGTATATATATGTATGTATGTATATGTATGTATATATATATACGTATGTATGTGCTCACGGAGGTATGCGTAAATCCATTGGGGAAAAAACGCCTTGTTTGGCTTTGCTTAATATTGTTCACAATTAAAAATTTCTGCGCGAGGGTTTAAAAAAAATACAGCGAATGTGCATTTATCGAAGGGTTTGAGGGTTGGCTTACTCTGCCGCAGGCTATACATATTTTTTAGCGCTTGCGAAAATGCATTAAGCTGGAGCGAGTGAAAAAACTGACGTGCTGTTAGCGACGCGCACGGATGTTTGTGCATAACATACGCAAAGCAAAATTGCATAATGATGAATAATGCGCAGTGCGTAGTGCGTGACATGTGAGTAAAATGGCCAAGCTTCGCCCGCCAAAAGGTAATAATAACATTTTAATTACATATAATGGAACTACCTTTTTTTTTTTCTTTTTTCTTTAAACACATTTGCAATGTATTTTTGCTCTTTTTGCAAAAAAAAAAAAAAAATGCTTTAAGCCGGAGAAGGGGATAAGAAATATCACGAATTGATCATGTACGCCAGAAAAAAAGGAGATAGGGGGAAAGGGCATTTTTTTTGCTATCACGTATAGGGAAAAAAACGTTAAGGTGCTCACGTGCCTTGGGCATACACCACAGGGGGGAAACGAGCAGCACGTGGTACTTTTGTGCGCACATGTATGTTTACCCCCGCATGGGCGCTAACACACGCATGCACGCTTGTGTACGACTGTGTACTTTACGTATGCCTGCCGGCACGCATACGAACGAACGAGTTGCGGGCACGTGGGCAACTCCCCGCAGGAACTTCACAGTCACAGCATGCGAACGTGTGAACGCGTCAGAGTACGTGGAAAGGGTCAAAAGGAACAACACACATAATAACAACCAGTTCGGAAAAAAAAAAAAGAGAAAAAATGATAGAAAACTTAA
>NC_020406.1:1479628-1483526 GCF_000321355.1 Plasmodium cynomolgi strain B
GTTCAGCCAGTGAATTTCAAAGGTATTATGAAAAAAAAAGAAAAAGAAAAAAAGGTTTACGCGTGTAAAGGTTCAAAATAGGAATGATAAAAAAAAGTGAAAGATGATATATCACTCATTAGAACTGAATTTATAAAATTAAAACAAAAAATTGAACATTTTCAAGTTGAGTACAAAAAAAAAAAGCAAAAAAAGGTAAAACAAAGCAAAAAATTAGGTGAAAAAAAAAAAAAAATACACAACAGAGAGGTTAAAAAAAGGGGGTGTAAGGTGGTGCTGGGCTAAGATATAAAAAGTGTGAACACGCGGGATGCGAAAAGAGCAAAATGGAAAGAAGCACAATGAGAAAAAAAAAAAAAAAATTACAAAAAAAATGACAAAAAAAGTGACAAAAAAGTGACAAAAAAAATGACAAAAATGGCGAAAAATACGAGAAATATATATGTCGCTACGCATGCATTCTCTGATTAGGTATTCGCCCCGTTAGAGGAAATGATATATGCCCCTCTTCTGCCGCGTACCAGATGGGGAGGTGTAAAATGTTACGCCTCATGTCGCATGCCTCATCTCGCATACCTCATGCCGCTACTAACGCATCAGGGGTGCTTCCCCTGGGGACCCACGTCCCTTCGCAACGTCAACGAATGGTTATGTCTGTTTTTTCGCCAACACAGTGTTTTCTCGTTCTCCCTTGTTGCGAAGCTCCGCCCATGCGAAGTTAAAAGGTGATCCGTATTGATCCCCCGGAGAGTCTCCCGCAGTGTGATGCTTTACACAGGAGCTCCTTACCGATCACGATTTGGCTTTCCTTTTTTTTCATTTCATTTTACGTTTTCCCTGACAATTTCCCCCCCCCTTCAATGAGCCGCATGCCTCCTACTGCGCAATTGTGCGTATTGTGCCCTATATGTCGGCTCAATTCCCGAATAGCCTTTATCACCCCTCCCCAACGGTGCACCCGTTTAGGATCGTTATGGAAAGAAAACGTTAGCACACTTGGTTACCTAACACAGTAATGAATTGCCGCATGTGGAGCTTAACCGGAGAGATATTTTTACACCCAGTTCAAGTATTACATCCCTTTCTGCGTTTGCACACAGGATGGGATATGTGCCCCTGTATGGTCATTTAAAAAATATATATTTCTTTTTCATTTTTTGGAGGGATATTTCTCTATTCACATGGGGTGTTCGTGTTGGTGGTGGTATTGTCCCGTCCAGGTGGCACACCAGCGCACACATAGGCAGGTCTGAATGAACATCCATTGACGTTTACATTTCGGAGAAGAGGTATCACCATTCTCATGTGACTGCTCATGGTGTGCCATTTTGAGTAGAAGCTTACCCTTACCCACCCCCCAAATGAGTGAACCTCCAAATGGATACACACGGGGGGGTCAGGTCACTCTGTATGACGAGGAAGTAAATAAAAAAGTGTAGTTACGAAATTGCATTAGACGTGTGTTTTCATTTGAAACAATGCCTTTTATAAATATGGGTGTCCATTTTTAATAATGTAAAAACACATATTATTCTGTTGATAATTATGAAAAGGGGGGAGAGAGAGGAGAGGATAGGATAAGAGAGCAAAGGAGAGAAGAGGATAGGAGGGCAGAGGATAGGAGGGCAGAGGATCGGAGAGCAGAGCAGAGGAATGGATACAGATACGCATACATCGACGTGTGCGCACGTGTAAGTATGCACACACAGACAAGTCCGTACGTACGTACAGAGAGACCTACAGGCGCGCACACGCCATGACCGTAATTATACACTGCAAAGTGGACTGAAGCTTAGTGAAAAGGCATATATGGGAAGTGTCACCTGTACCAAATAAGACTAAAAATGGTGTACACGCATCCACGTATGAAGGTATGTGAGAGGGTATTCTGCAGGCCCGGGGTTTACGCGCACTGGTGCGTGGTAGTGGCGGGCGTGCATAAGGACAGGTGCGAATGGTACACTGTGGATGGTGCGATATGTATACGCTACATGCGAACTGACGAAAAAAAAAAAAAAAAAAAAAAAAATGGAATGGGATAGGGAACTGCGTGAAACCATCAATGTTATTGGAAGTCCATCTGTACATAGTTTTCACTCTGTTTTTCTTCACTCCACCTGTTTTTGAGGCCACTTCCCCTCACGCGTCGCACTTCACCTGCATGGTCCGCAGCTGCATGTAGACCGACTCCAGTCTCTGCAACAACAATACATGCGCCGCATGCACCGCCGCAACAGTTCCCATAATTCTCACTTTCCGGTCAGCAGTCCCCGGCACTAACTCGCCCTTTCTGCTTATCCTAATTTGTGCACCTGTACTGTTCATGATGTTAGTGAGTCTAGCTCCATTCTTCCCAATAACGGATCCAATAAACTCATCGGGAATTTGAATGGAAATTTCACAAGGTAAGTTAAACAAGTCGCGACTATGCCTCATAAGTGAATTCATCATATTAACATCCATGTACTGTTCGTGCTGGAAAACGCCATACTGTTGTGGTACCACATACCCATTTAATGGGACCTGATTAACAAAATTTTGGGACAAAGAAGATCTACCATTCATGCTTGTATCTTTACTATATATGACGTTTAATAGGTCTTTTAAATTCGGGTCATTTTGAATTGAGTTGGTAACTTTTATAGCTGTATCACTGATGGATTCGAATGGTCCGATGATTGATATGATGCGTTCGTTTAATCCATCCTCTCGGCTGGATATCTGAATCTTAGCTCCTGTTGAGTCTTGAAGTTGCTTTATTTGTTGACCACCCTTACCTATAATTGCACTGACTGCTGATTTGGGAACTACGATTCTACAGGTGTACTTTGGAGCTGTATTGATATTTTGCTTGTCTTGAAAATTCTGAGTCGTTATTTGGCGTATTTTATCTAAAATTATCAGTAGGGCGTTATTTATTTGCTCCTGCTTTCCACACAACACAAGTACTCTCTCCTGTGTATTTGGGAAATATGAGTTCGTCGGGGATAGCTTCAGGCTGCATCCTGTTTTGTTTTCTATACTTGTTATTATGGATCCGTTTTTTCCTATGACTGATCCTGCAACGAGGTTGTTCACAAGCATTTTCACAAAGCACAACTGACTCGTCCCCTTGTTATTCTTCTCTCCCTGATTGCTTTCTTCCATTCTTGATGAAATGATAGATGGTTAGCGGTGGTTACTGGGTGAGGCGATAGATAGTTAGACGCTGTTACTGGGTGTGGTTGCCAGTTGGGGGCGTTTCTTACTGGTTGGCTCTGTCTGCCTTGGTATATCACCTTTCGGTAGTGCCCAATAATGCTGAATGGTTGCCTGTGTTGTGAACGTGTTTTATCGCTGTGCAGATTCGCAAATGTGCTGCAGCACTGTACCGCTTCGCTAAGGGTTCGAACTCGCTTGGCCTGGCGCGCACACACCAAAAGGTGACAAATTTTTCCTTTGTAGGCAACGATGAATTCACAAATGAAAATAAAATAAATAGGGGAAAAGGGGAATTTTTTTTTTTTTTTTTTTTTTTTCAACTGGCGTGCTGGTGACGTGGGGTGGCGTTCGAAAGGGAGACGCAACGAAATTTATTATGCCGCGAATGGGCGGGTAAATGCACACTAGGTTATGAAGTAAAGGCTGGCGCAAATGCTGTGCAAAAGCCTCGCAAACGCCTCGCAAATGGCACCGTGGATTCCTGTGCAACCGCAAGTCGTCTCAGGGCGTGGACGTAGCTGGCGCTGTGGGACGTGCGCACAACTGCAGCTGCAATTTCAGAGAGAAGATAAAACAAAGGCTTATTTATTTTTTTTCCTATGAATTTAAAAGGGCTAAAAAAAAAATAAAACGCGCAGTGGGGGGGAAACAGAAACACAGACGAACTGAAAAAATGAAGACATAAAAAATGAAACAT
>NC_020406.1:1483666-1487366 GCF_000321355.1 Plasmodium cynomolgi strain B
TGAAAAACATAAAAAATGAAGACATAAAAAATGAAGACATAAAAAATGAAGACATAAAAAATGAAGACATAAAAAAATGAAGGACGTAAAAACAGCAGCGTCGCAAAAGAGCAGCGTCACCAAAGGGCAGCGTCGCAAAGGGGTAGCACACAACAGAGTAGAGCTGCAAAGCAGCAGACGAGCGAAACAGAAAAATAAACTGCAGCCGCAGCTCCCTCAGTTGCCCTTCATGCAGCAAAAGGTACGTTCACGTATGCATATGCAATTATATATTATGTATACGTGGATTTTTATTTTTTTTTTTTCCCATGCGTCCGATTGTTACGAACGATGTGTGCTGACGATGAAGGAAACTAAAAATGGGGAGGGATATAAAAAAAAATTAAAAAATAAATAAATAAATAAACTTGGAGCTATAAACGTATTCAGAGATAAGTATAACTTTTTTGCTGTGTAAATTTTCGAATATTAATGGGAGCAAAGTGCTGTTTGCAACTGATTGATGGGTGAGTTGGGAGATGCGAAGTGGGCACTGGTCGAGTCCATGCAGTACTTTATTATATGCGTTATATGAATGGGTTGGACGTAAAATCCTAGAGGCAAATAGGGGAGGTTTAAGTAAAAAAATAAATAAAAAAAATAAATAAATAAAAAATAATAAACAAGAAATATTAAATAAGAAATAAGAAATATACGTGACTTAAAAAAAGGCTAAGATGTGGGGATTTGAATGTAGGGGGATGGAGGGGAGAAAAATGAATGCACGTGCGGATTCATACGTATATGTGTGCATGACCACATGGGAGTGTAACGAGTTGGGCGCGTACACGTGGGTGTGTAAATGTGCACGAGGGTTCACATGCAGGGGTGTTCACATACAGGGGTGCTCATATACACGGGTGTTCCTATACACATGTGTATGCCGCGCAGGAGAGTTTAATGTGTGCTCAACATTGGTTCCTGGAGAGGCGCATGATAACTGGCGCTTGGCACAGGGGAGTGGGTAGGCATTACGTGTGCGTGTGAAACTCATGAACGAGGCATACACCCACGTTCATGTAAATATACACGTATTCTGGCATGTATTATGTACACACGTTATGTGTATAACTTTGCTATGCGCTACATGTACGTCAAGCATGCGTAGCGATCGCGCCGGGGAATCCTCATTCGCGTAACTTTCATCATAAACACACGTGTCCCCCTCCCCGGTGATGAAGCAGCCGCAGGTATATAATACACGCTCTTAAGGCGAAGAGTAACTCGACTTTATTATTCTCAGTTAATCAAAAAAATAAATACACAAACTTAAAATTTTCCATAGGAATGTAATCTTACAGATGTACATAATGCATAATGTAGGATAAAAATATATAAGTGATTCAAACTTATCTCAGCAATTGTTTAAAAAAAAAAAAAAAAGTTCGTTCACGCAAGCGTAGGTACTATATATTGGCGTAAGAAATCCGTGTGATGTAGGTTTTTAATTCCTTTTTAATTCATTTTTAATTCCTTTTTTTAACTGCTTTTTTTTTTTTTTCACATTCCTTTTTCGGCATGATTTTTCGTTGCGTTACTACGTTGCGTTTTGTTTGGTTTCATTATGTTTCACTAATTCAGTACGTTTCGTTTTTTTTTTTTTTTCTTTTTCTTTGTTGCTCTTTGCGTGTTTCTTCTTGTCGTTTTTATGTGCATTTGCAAAGGGGGAAGGTGCGGGCACAGTGGCGCGAAAATTTATGCAAAATGGGACGTAAAAATGGCGCAAAGTGGTACGCAAAAAAATCACCACAAAGGTGAACACAAATAAATGCGCATAGGGTCCCCAAAAAATGCGCTCAAAATGGGACGAAAGGGGGGAGGTATGCACAAAAATAATCGCATAGCAATAATTGAAAAAACCATCCCCCAAGTGATCCCCCCCCAAACAAAATGGGCGCAAAATGTTAACCCGTTTTGACGATACTTTTATGAACCCTAACAATTTGCAGCCCCGTGCAAAGCATACATGTTTGATGCGTTTTCAGTTAACACACCTTTTGCCATATTATACACCTCCCCCCTTTTGCATGAATTCTATACTAGTGGAAAATCTTTTTCATCAAAAGAACCCCTTCACGCAGAGCGCTCATTCGTGCTGTTATTTTTTTTTTTTTCATTTTGTATGGCACATATTTTAATTCCCCACCTTTCTTTTATATTTGTCTATGATGCGAAAAGGCGAGGCGAGGCGAAGCGAAGCGAAGCGTGAGGCGCATCGGGTTTTGAAGCGTATCGTCAACTGATGTACTTTTTTTCAAATTTGCATCGGCTCCTGGCGTACGCATATGTACGTATAAATATATACATGGGAATTTTTTTTTTTCTTTTTTTTTTTTTTTTCTTGCCATTACGCTTTTTAAGTGGGGTGGCCCAAAAAAAAGAACACGTAAAAGTTCGTGTAATTTTGATTTAGAAGTTAAGCCTTCTGCGATGCTTCTGGGCATGCACAGATATATGACATACATATGTATATATATTTTTTTATCCTTTTTTCGTTTTTTTCTCTTTTCACCTTTTTCCCATTTTTTTATTTTTTCGTTTTCTCCCTCGTGCGCACTGTTTCACTACGCGTACGTACACATGTACTCACCGCAAGTGGATGCACACA
The DNA here is from genome assembly GCF_000321355.1 of Plasmodium cynomolgi strain B. Taxonomy (NCBI): domain Eukaryota; phylum Apicomplexa; class Aconoidasida; order Haemosporida; family Plasmodiidae; genus Plasmodium; species Plasmodium cynomolgi. Next base: position 1,486,314 of record NC_020406.1, read on the forward strand.
TTTGTGACAAATTTGTCACAATTCGTGACAGTTCGTGTCAATTCGTGTCAATTCGTGACAGTTCGTGTCAATTCGTGACAATTCGTGTCAATTCGTGACAATTCGTGTCAATTCGTGACAATTCGTGACTGCTTCATACACACGTGCGCACACCTCTAACTGCGTATACGGGCGGGATACACGGCGCCCCCCGTGGCCCAAAACTTGACATGTGTCGAAGTGGAGAGAGAAGTCGAATAAACGCACATACTGCATAAATGGCCCACGCGGACATCATATGTGCTTTTCCGCTGAACGCGCAGTGGCACCAATTTTGGCATCTGCTTGATCAACCACCTAATTTCTTTTTTTCACATTGCGAAGTAGTCTGCCTGACCCATTTGGTTATCTTTCCATTTACACATTTATGTTCCCCTCTTATAATCCTCTCCTTAAAATTATGCGTCGATCCCCCCCGGTGTCAAAAGTTTAATTCGCCTGAACAATTTTGAAGTTTTCTATTTTTTTTCCAATTGGTCCATTTGTTATGACATTATTTGGACCATCTGCTTTTTTGGATGGAAAGCAAAGGAGCGGCCCCCTTTTTTTCGACCACCTCTTTCAAAAGAGCAAGTAACACATGTGTTTCCCATGGGTCGATGTCTTTTTCGTTTTTTACACCCCATGTAAATAATCACATGTATCGCAGGAAAGGGGGGGGAAAATGCTTCTCTTTTTTAATCCCCTCCCCACCCCCAAGTTGTGATATTTTCCCGTTCAACACAATTGTTATCCGTTCTTTAAAATGACAAATGGGTAGGGAATGAACATCGGTTAGTTCTCCCTTCATTGGAGGGGCACCTCTTCACGGACAGACGGTCCCTCCATTTTGTTCGACCCCTTGTTGGTGTCCTTAAAGTTGTTACAGGAAAAGTCTTCCTTTTTTTATAGTCCCCATTTCGACTAAATTTTTACAAAAAATAAAATAAAATAAAATTTCAATAAAATTGCAAAGAACAATTTTTGTTCTCTACAAATTTGAAAATTTTACTTTTACAAATTATGAGTTTTTTT
>NC_020406.1:1487776-1499571 GCF_000321355.1 Plasmodium cynomolgi strain B
ATGAAACATAACAGGGGTGGAGGGGGGTACCCATTAATGGGCTAAATACGTAAACATATAAAATAAGGGAAGGCACAACAAAACATTTTTAAATAAATTAATAAACTCGTTTCACAACGGAATCAAACTTGTTCAACATGATGTCGCAAATGTTGGACAGGTCTTCTAGGGAATCCTTCAGAATGTTTATGGCTGGTTCGCCTGAATGGGGAAGTTCAAAGGGGGGTAGGGAAAAAAAAAAGTACAAAAAATGGAGAAGCATATTAAGGGGGATATACACGAAATAAGGTGCATATTTAAATACATAGATATGTACACTCGCTTGGCGAAGCGGCAGGGAAGCCTCCACGCAGACACTCCTCCCATTTTTACCCGTTGTCTGAATCCTCAGGTTAATTTCCGCTTGCGTAGGATGCGGCACGGTGTACCCCGCGAATTCTACTCCCTCCTTTTGCAGCAAAATGCAACGTAAACAGTTACCTGTGTTAGGGAAAAAAAAAAAAAATCCACTTGGCATGTATGTTGCTTATACGGGTGAATTCAACGCGCCGGTCAGGTAAATGTTTGACATGCCACTGGGAGAAGCCTATTAGTTAAATTATCTCCCATGCATAGTCCACCATTACCACCACTATTACCACAATTTCTGCTAAACTTTTTGTGCCTCACCCAACATGCGCCCTATGCAACAAGTATAAGCCACTATACACAAGCAGTTATTTATGTAGAGGGAGGCGTCCGCTTTGGTAGCGCATCATTTAGACGCTTCGTTCAAAAGGAGAACTAGAAAAAAGTTTGTCCTCCATATGATGCGCAACCCGTCAGGAGTCTTTTTCAATTTTTTCTTTTTTTTTGATGATTTACCTAAAGTATGATCTTCATTCTCGAAACAAAATGTCGCGTGCGTCAAGGTTCTCATATGTTCGTAATAATTTTTTTCTTCCATTTTGTATTTGAGGGGAGTCAGGGGTTCCTCCAAAGTTAGGAAGGACTATTCATCGAAACGCATTTAACGAATTCGATTTGGGAAAAATTCGTACCAAACTTGTTATGAAAAATGAAAAAAAAAAAAAAAAAAAAAAAAAAAGGGACTTTTTTATGCCGCTGTTTTTTTCTGCCAACGAGGGGTAGCTACGTAAACGTAGTTAATTACGTCGCGCCGTAGATGAAAAAAAAAAGAAAAAATATATATAAATATGTAATATATATATATACATATATTTTTATATAATGCAAATTAGCATGCAAAATGGCGTGCCAAAGATTTATGCGGGTCGAAGGGGAAAACATGATGAAAGGGAAGCATCGCATGTACGGAGAAAAAAGCGAGGCAGCCTTATGGCGCAGCAGAGCATGCAAAGGGTGGTGGAAATGACGCGGAAAAAAGCACGAAAAAAAGTGCGCACAAATGTACGTAAAAAAGTTCGCAAAAATGAACGCAAAAATGTACGCAAAAAAGTTCGCAAAAATGTTGTTTTTTTCTTCCTCAAATAGCCAATTTGTGGTAAAAAAAAAAAAATTACGTTAATGCAGGATTGCAATTTTTTCTTACCTTTCCACAATTTAAAGGAATTGAAAAGATATTTTCCAGCGTAGGTAGGCAAATAAGCTTACGTCATGTGGATAATTCCATTGGTGTACCAAACGTATCGTTGTAAAACCACGTATTGATGCATGAACAGGTGTCTTCCGTGACCCTACTTCTTCTCTCGACAAAACTTGCACCCTATTTGTACACGTTGAACAACCGGATTTGTTGTAAGTTTTCCCCTGTTAGCTGCACGAACATGTTCTGGAATTTTTTTTTAAAATGGTTATATGACCCTGCGAGGGAGTCACGCATGAATTCGTCTAACGACTGCAGGTGGGAAAGGTAGGGGGGAACAAATGAGATAGCGTAAAAAAAAAGAAGGGAAGTCTGAAAAGTGGCAAGGACGGGGGGCACAAATATGCATGTAGCTGCCCTCGCATGCCTCGCCTGCTTGCTCCGCATCGCTCCATGCCTAACCCGCAGCCCCTTTTGATACTTGCAAAAAAAAACAGTCGCGTATATCACGTCTTTTTCGTCGCTCGAGTTGGCTCGTATTACGGATTTTATCATTTCCCCATGGAAACTAAATGAGGGGAAAAAAAAAAGAAAAAAAAATGTGTAGTCCGCGCGAATGAAGCATTGCCAAGAAAAAACGTGAACAATATAAGAACAGGCGGATAGACCAAATTGCCCAGGGTGTGTGGAGCCCTTCCCCCAGTTCACCCTCTTCCACTTTCCCCCTCCCCCTCACCTGGTCGTTACGAAATACAAGTGAATGTCAGAGGTGTCCATGTAGGTGGGAACAAAATCCGTGGGCTTATCGAACAAAATATCCTTTTTAGTTAAGTAGAAGGAATCCCACAAATAATCGACTGAGTAACTTTCTCCGTTGAGCGTAATAGCGAATCGTAGACCCTTCCTCATGATGAATATGTGAGCAGGGTAAAAGATAAATAAACCCAGTAATTTTTTAATTCTGGGTTCCATGATAGAAAAAAATATATTATAAATATCGGAGGGTGCAAGATACACTTCTATCGATTCGTTCACGTTGGACAAATGCTTTAGCACCTGTTTAGCGGTGTTGTCATTTATTGTAACTGGCCCTTTTACACTAATAGAAGTAACGAAGGTTTTTTTCCCATTAATGTAGACATTTTTGGAAACTTTAGCTTTGACAAAATAACCTATCATGTAAGACTTGATCAACAAATGGCTACCACAATGGATTGCGTGCTCTCTAAAGTAGGTATGGCATCCCACTTTTTTCGAGAGAAACCATTCAATAAGGGTAAAATCATCGTAAGATAGATTTTCCTTTATTTTAACACCTCTTTGTTGCATCGAATTTAATTCTTTCACTTTTATAACATCTCCGTCTTGCATATCTCCCAGGATGATTATCGGGTTATGTACTTCTCCCAAATGTAATGTTTCCTTTTCCAACTGGTTCAATTTCTTCTTCTCCAGGATGAGACCTTCTTCATAGAGGTCCCTATTACTGTACAGATTATTATTAATGTCATCCAGCAGCGATTGAATGTTACTCTTGTTTTCTTTGCTCAGTATATTATTATCGTAGACATATTTTTCCTCAATTTCTTCCGTGTTTATTTTGTTATATTTTAATGTCCCATATTCTACTACATCCAATCCGTATAACATTTTTATGTTATGGATGAAGGCAGCCTTTTCTTCATTATTTTTCAGCATAAAGCTGCATAAAGTGAATTTATTATCTTCTGTATAGTCGTCATTTATTTTTAAAAAAATGTCTATGGTATTAATAGAGCTTTCAATAACTTGGATGTCCTTAATTAATATTTCCTTAACAATGGTACTTCTGCGTTCCCCTACATTACTATCTTACACTGAGGTTCATTTTTTAGTTCCAATATGAGGGGAAAAAAAGTATTGTTAATTTTGTAATTTACTGAAAAGGTACAATTTCGTAGTAAACATTTGCTTGGTTTGTATCTCTTTGCTCTATTTTTCGTCTTCAAAAATTCCAAATCGCTTTTCTTATTTTCGCGACATTTGGAAGACTTTCCATTGGGTGTACCGCCTAATTCGTATTTCTTCCTCACATTGTCACTGCCCGCACGCTTGGCCTTTTCACTACCACCCCTTTGTTCACTACGCTGGCGAGACGCGCACGAAGAGGTGCTTTCGGAGTAGACTGCGTTTCCCATTGGGGCAGACTCAGTCGAGGAGTTTGTTTTCGGGCATTATGTAGAAGGGGATGACCATGAAAAAACGCATTTTCCCTAACAAAAAATGGCGCAACAAAAGGTACGCGTGTGCAAACGTATTCGCCAAATGTTTGCGTAGCGTGGTTGGACCCATGCCACATCAAAAGGATGGACAAAAGGGAAGTGACGTTGCGCTGGGGGTGAATTACACCAAATGGTGTGTGGTGATTTCAAATGTGCGCAGATTTTTTTTTTTTTTTTACTTCTCTTAACTGCGCTATTACCCCATTTTGCCGAGCAGGACGCGCAAATTGAATGCGGACACACCCGGACAAAATTAAAATAACTGTGTCATGTCTGTGAAAAAAATTAAAAGACCCATTTTGAGATAATCGAGAAGAGGTTTATTCCAACTTTGAAACGATTTTTAACGGTTTACATGCGAAATGGAAAAAAAAAAAAATTTTCGTTTTACAACAGCTAAAAAGTGTATTAACAGGACAGGCAATTTTGACGCATGTGAAATTTAATTGCGCAAAAATGGCTGGAAAAAAAAAAATGGTACGGCTGACTCAATGGCTGTTTGGCAAAATCGTGAAAAGTATAAAATTGATATTCGTCCCCCCCAAGCAGTTTCAAAAATGGCTACGCAAATTCGCAATGTTTTGAGCATATACACGGGTGAAAATGGTGTACATATGTACGTACGTATGTATACATGCACATATACATACTCCCCCCAGTGGGGGCTGCAGAATCCCATTTGGGAACATTTCGCTTGTCTACAGGACTTTCCAAAGTGCTGTGCGCGGAAATGCATTCGATAGAGCCACGCGTAGCAACAACCATTTTTTTGACGCTTTTTTGGAACCACGCGGGGGGGTTACAAAACAGGGAGAAGCAAAAACAAAACGTCGTCACGTACGGGGGTGCCGTTCTTCACGCCTTTTCAACAGAAGTGATTCATTTAAAAAAAAAAAACTTGCGTGGCCATTCTTCAAATGGGGTAAGTAGTCACACATCGGGCTATATTTCGAAAGACCACCTCGATAGTACACTACGCCGCGAAACCATTTAGACGTGCGAAAAACCGTTAGAGAATATTTCACCCTTTCGCAACTGCGCACCCTAACATTAAAGAAATAAGCAAAGGGAATAAACGGGAATAAACCGGAATAAACGGGAAGCAAAGAAAAGATAAACCAAGCAGGGACTTAAGCGCAACGGTTTTCCGAGCGACCAGGCTAAAGTATGTGCTACATTTTTGCACGTTCTCTGAATCGAAAGGCGACAAAACCACATGAATAAATTCCCAATCGGCATTACCCGTTTGCGTGTATCACCCCCTTCATTTTTATTGACAAAGTGAAAGTTTCACACATTTTTTTTTGGCAACTTTATGAGCCTGCTCTGCGGTTTTACACTCACCGCAAAAAAGAATGTGCAAAAGGGAAATAATAGCAGATGAATTTTTTTTTTTTTATTTTTTTTACTACCATTCGGTTAGCAATTTCGTTACAATTCCTTTTGCTTCATAATTCCCTGCTTTGCAAAATGAAAAGAAAGAGGAAGGAACTTCTGTTCAAATGAATGCATCACAAGAGACATACATTACGAGGTGGCACTTCAGGAAGATTCACTTTTGATTTATCCCCTACTGCGTAACGAAAATGAAAAAATTAAGATAAGAGTAACACATAGCACAGTGCTGCGGGGGACACATTTTTGCACGTCCCCCCCACGTTTCCATCACCTCAATTAAGATATGCTCCACTAATCCTTCTTAGCGTACAACTTTTTCTGCCTAAACTCCCAGTTTTCTCGAATCACACGTACGTTCTCCTGTCGCCACTATGAAGTGAGAAGGAAAGGCATCCATATTTGAAGGAACCACGTAAAAAAAAAAAAAAAGAAAAAAGGCACTCAGAAAAAATTAGCAGTTATAACTTTTTTTTCTCCCTCCCCGTGTTTTATAATCCTTTTTTTTTTCCCCTTTTTTTAAGTATTCCCTAGTTAGGGTAGTATCTCCACTTTTTCTCACTTTTTTTTTTTTTGTGCGAATTTGTCAATTTGGTGTTTTTTTTTTTTTTTTTTTGACAGTCTGCTTATGTGTCTAACTTTTTTTTTTAAATATCTCCATTTGAATACTGCCCAATTTGTCGGCACGACGATTAATTTTTTTTTTTTTTTTTCTAAAATTGATTCAAGATTTATCGCTTTTGTGATCCCCATTTTAAGGGCCCGTCCAAATGAATAAAATAAAAGTTCAAAAAACGATTGATAGTTTTTTTCCTGTTAAAAGAAAAAAAAGCATAATTACGAGTAATGAGGGTGGGACGAATAATTCGTCCGATTCCGTTACGAGTACTTGTGTTGAGGATTTGGAGGGGGCGGATAATGATGGCAAGAAAAGGAAGATAGACGACGCTGTGGGGGTTGGAGCAGCTCTGGATGAGGTCTCCGCCGTTAAGGGGGGGATAAACACGGAGGAAGTGGCTGCCTTAAAGGAGAAGACAAACGTGGGGGAGGTGGTAGCCGGTAGTGAGGCGAAAAAAGTGGGGGAGGTGGTAACCGGTAGTGAGGCGAAAAAAGTGGGGGAGGTGATAGCCGGTAGTGAGGCGACAAATACGGCGGGCGTGGTAGCCGGTAGTGAGGCGACAAACACGGCAGACGTAGCCACCTTGAAGGAGACAAGCGCTGCGGAACCAGCCACCTACCCGTACGCCGAAGAAATAAAAAACCTAATGCACGCAGAATGGTACGAGCACTTAAAAGAAGAGTTACGAAAAAGTTATTTTCAAAAAATGTATATGAAGATAAAGGAGGAGAGAAAAACAAAAGTGATATACCCCCCAGCTCGGCTAGTGTTTAATGCCTTCTTAAAAACACCCCTATCAAATATAAAAGTAGTGATTGTAGGTCAGGATCCCTATCATCAGAAAGGCCAAGCCATGGGTTTGTGTTTCTCTGTACCCGTTGGTATTAAAATTCCACCCAGTCTAAAAAACATTTTAAAAGAAATAAAACAGACCAGTAATCATGGAGATTTAATTAGTTGGGCAGAGCAAGGGGTGTTCCTACTAAACACATCTCTAACTGTCGAGGAGAACAAACCCGCTTCACACAAAAATTATGGATGGGAAACCTTTACCGATAAAGTCATAAATATTATAAATGAGAAAAAGGAAAAAATTATCTTCATGCTATGGGGCAACTTTGCCATAAAGAAATGCTCCAAAATCGACACAAAGAAGCATTTTATTTTAAAGGCGGGACATCCATCTCCTTTAAGTGTGAGGCACTTTGCCAGCTGCGACCATTTTAAAAAGTGCAATGAGATTCTCACGCGCAACGGCATGGCGCCGATCAAGTGGGAGTTGCCGCAGTGAGGGAAAAGATAAAACAAAAAAAAGGAAAGGAAATAAAAGAAAGGAGAGGAAATAAAAGAAAGGAAAGGAAATAAAAGAAAAGAAAAAAGAAAATGAAAACAAAAAAAGAATGAAAAATTGCTGCCGCCCCTGCTTAGGGAAGTCCAGCTCACCTGGAGCGCTTTTCCACAAAGCTGTGAGCTTCCCCCGTTTTTGTGTCGACCACGGAGTTGCTTCCATTTTGCAACCCTTTTATCGCAACAGTAATTTTTTTTTTTTTCGCATTTTAACTTTACGGTGTTAAGAAACCTTTTGGAAACACTGAATCTCACGCGTGTGATAAGCTGAAACCAAGTTTACAACGGCGCGCCATGCTGTAGAATCGTTTTTCCACCTACAAAGGAGCAGTTCCAACGATTATACGAAATAAGCCCTTTTTTTGGGAATATTGCTACGGTGAAGTGATGTGCATGTCGGGAGTGATTAACTCCCCCATTAGTGAGGAGTGAAGCAGGGTGAGTGTGGGTGTGGGTGGTTGTGGAGGGCCGTAACCCCTGCGTGTACGATGCGCCCCATGAATGGTTTGCTCAAATGTAGAAGAGAATTCGACAGAACAGGTCGACAACACTACCGGTCCATAAAGCTGCGCGGAAAGAATGATACACAACTGGTTAGCACAATCGTTAGGGGGAAGGAAGTGGAGTGTTTTTCTCTGCTAAATAAGCCCCTTTTTCCTGGCCTCTCCTACGTACTAAACGCGGATAGAAACCTTTTGAGGAGTTTCGAAAAATGCAAAAAAAAAAGTGCGCACATAGGACTTTTTCTTTTAAAAAATATGAAAAATGAGCAAGTAGGAGGCCTCTTTAATGACACACAGTTTATGATGGATGTTCCCATCGGAGGAAAAAAATCCAATTTGAAGAAAGACATAGCCTTCATTAACGATGTAGAGGATGTATACCACTGCGGATCGGTAGGGCTTATCCGAGAGGTTCTCTACAACGATGAGCATCCTAGAAACGACACGGAGGGGAGAAGCAACCCCGTGGAGAAGATCCCCCACAGGAGTAGCTCAATGGACAGCACAGAAAGAGTAGCCTGTATGGATGACTCGCATGATGAGATGGGGAGAAACGAATGGAGGGGAGGCCCCCTATTGGACCAATCCAAACACATGCATCGAGTTGTTATTGAAATTGCCGAAAAGGTGAAAATTGTAAAGTGGGTCAAGGGAAATACAGCCCAGGTGGACGTAATTAAGCAGCAGATGTCCAGCGAACGAAATGGAAAACAAAGCAAACAAATAAAAGCTTACCAAATGGAGATCATAGACAAAATAAAAGAAATTGTGCACATAAATAGTGCATGCAGTGTTGAATATAATTTATTGTTAAAATATTATGACGTGAAAAATGTATACAGTTTGGTAAACCTGGTAGGCAGCATAACCATGGGAAAGAGTAGTTCCCTTCAGGATTTACTGGAAAAAAGTGATATAGAGGACCAGCTAGCCATCTGCTTGGACCTACTAAATGAAGATATTCTATTGCTAAAAATGAAGAAAGAATTATCAACAAATTTGAAGAACAAATTTGATGAAGAGAAAGAGAAGCTAATGATAAGGGAGTGCATCTCCAACTTGAAAAAAAAAATAGGAGAAAAAACGGACCACCAAATTTTATGCGATCAATTTTTTGCCAAATTTCAATCAAAGAGGAGTCATATGGATGAAGAAGCTTCCGCAGCTATCCTACGTGAAGTTAACAAATTTGTCCTCTACAATGAACACTGTAATGATTATGCCTCCACATATCAGTACCTCAACACCGTCTTGAGTATCCCCTTTGGTAAGTATGCCCCTCTCTGTGAAGATATCAGTACATGCGAAAGGACGTTAAGGGAAAGTCACTACGGATTACACCAAGTGAAGAAATACATTCTAGAATATGTAGGGCTCTACATACTAAACAAAAATGTAAAACCCAAAATACTTACCCTTGTTGGTTATCCAGGTATTGGGAAAACCTCTATCTGTAAATCCATCAGCTCGGCGTTACAAATCCCCCACTATATAATCAACATGAATAACATTACTAACATGAATGAACTTATTGGGCACAGAAGAACCTACGTGAATAGCTATGAAGGAAAAATAGTACAAGCTCTCATCTCAACGGATGTAATGAACCCTTTAATCGTTTTGGATGAATTGGATAAAATTTCTTTTTCGAATGGCAATATATATACTACTCTGCTAAACCTTTTTGATAGCTCACAGAATAAGGAGTATAAAGATATGTATGTGAATTTTCCTATTAATCTGGAGAGAGTCTTTTTTGTTTGCACTGCCAACTCGGTTGAGCACATCCCAGAGACGTTGCTTGATCGAATGGAAGTTGTAAATGTATATCCCTACACGAATGAAGAAAAAATTTTTATTTTTAAAAATTATTTGGAAAAAAAAATGCAGGAAGAAACTAAAGTAAGAGATGTACATCTGCACATGTCGGAAGAACTCCTCCTTTATGTTATCCAAAATTATACGAACGAGAATGGCATACGGCAGTTTTACTCTATTGTTTATAGTGTCTACAAGAGGAGAGCCTTCATGCTGCTAAAGGGGGTTACGGGGAGAGTCGATTTGGGGATTCACAATTTGCACGTCTTCCACGACTTTGTGAGTTTGGACTGTCTCCGGCAGAGGGGAGGCGTTCAAGCCGTTCCCTACACACATGAGGGCATGATCAAGTCGCTCGCCTTCACGGAGGATGGCGGCCAGGTGGTCACCATAGAGGTGGTTGGACTCGCGTGTGGAAACTCCCATACAGGAGGATCTCCCAACCTACACTGCACTGAGCCCTTTCCAAAGAATACCACTCAGGGAGAGGAACTCCTCCTCGTGTGTCCCCACCGCCATAGGAACCAATTCGCCATGGCGGACGAGACGATGCACCCATCAGCGCTGTTGAGTTCGTCCCAATTAGGAAAAACGATTGCAGGAGATACATGTCGCCACGGAATAGCCGCAGTCCCCACTTCTTCAGATATGGTAGAGCCCCCCTTCATTTACGATGACGACCCCCCTTTTGCGATAAGGAAGGCTTCGGAAGGTACTCATAGGACCAAACCGTTGGAGAGAAATCGCTCGTTGGAGAGAAGCAGTCCGTCAGAGTCTTACCAAATCGTTATAACCGGAAACGTGGGGAAGATCATGCAAGAGAGTATCCTCATAGCGAATACTTTTGCCACCCATCTGCTAAAAAAGGTAGTTCCCAATTTTCAGGGGCAATATTTACACATCAATTTGAGCGAGTGTGATGTGAAGAAAGATGGGCCCAGTGCCGGTGTGAATTTCGTTACGTCCATTTTGTCCTACTACCTAAATACTGCGGTGAGTAGTTCCGTTTGCATGACTGGGGAGATAACCCTTAACGGCCATGTGGTGAAGATTGGGGGGCTCGTCGAAAAAATGATCGTAGCGAGGAACTTCGGAATACGCACCTTAATCATCCCCAAGGACAATGCGCAGGAGTACGAGCTGCTGCCAAGTGTTGTGAAGGGAAACATCCGGGTGTTATATGTTCACCACTACTACCAAATCTTTAATTTCCTTTTCCCCAAGTTTGGCCCCTTATCGCCGTAGACACTCGCGCAGGGCGGCGGTGGCGGTGATGGCGATGATGGCGGCGGTGATGGCGGCGGTGGCGGTGATGGCGACGGTGACGACGGTGGTGGCCATCCCCGATGTGGCTTCGCTCATGGGTATCTCCTGGAACGTCGAGCCTGCCTCGGTCCACCTTGCCCTCTGCATAGCGGTAGATATATGTATATATGCAGATATGACCCTTTTGCAAGGACTCCCATTTCCCATGTGTGTGCGCAGTTTGTGAGGATGGGCCCACAAAAGTAAAAACACATCTACCTGTGTTCTCGCGCACACCCAGTTGCGGATGCGTTTAACGGTTGATCATCAGGCGCAGAAATTTTTTCGCACACCGCAGAATACATATATGTGCATATGTATACTTACAGTTTGGGTTGACTCTCCCCTGAGGAGCGCCCAAACGAGAGAGTTTTCTTCCCTTTCAATTTGTGGAAGAATTTCGTCACACCAGTTCTCAAAAAACAAATCGTAGCCGCACCAAAATATGTTATATCGCCTCATGACAATTTCCTCTTTTTTGGGATGTCCCAAATGGAGGTTACCTACTTCGTCATACAGTGTTATGAATTATTTTATTTTGTTATTTTTTATTATTTTTTATTATTTTTATTATTTTTATTTTTTTTTTTTTTTCCCAGTGGGCATATAGCACGCTTGCACAAAGGGGTACATTCACCTGCCCGCCTGCATACCCATGGGGGGGGAACTTTACAAAGCGTGCGTTTTGCCACATTATGTTTCTCATTTTTGTAATTAAAACGAGGATGCCATCACCAATTTTTTTCGTGCTAAACCTTTTTTTTTTGGTCCCATTTTGCTGTCGTAATTTTTCACGTTCTGCCCGACGGAACGGATTGGGCATGCCATGGTGTGCTGCCCACGTGTGAATTATCGTGCCATGTGGTTATATTTACGCCCTCACCTATGCGGTTTCAATAAGGTGCGCACAAAGAACAGTTTTGAAGTAATAACTGCCATTAGCTGGAAAAAAATAATCCCATTAGAGCAATGCATCCACAAAGGTTAGCTGCACAGATTGG
>NC_020406.1:1499881-1501520 GCF_000321355.1 Plasmodium cynomolgi strain B
TTTTTTTTTTTTTTACAATTTTAAGTACTCCCTTGATATGATAACAAAAAAAGAAAGATATAGAGAGTGAGCTCAGAAAAGAGAAAAAAACAACGAGAGGGCTAAGCTACAAGCGTAGGCCGCATAAGAAGAAAAAAAAAAAAAGAAAAAAAAAGGACCACTTTGAGAAGAACAAAATGGGGAAGAATTCGAGGCTAGAGAATTGGCTACAGTACAGAGTGAGAGTGACTGTAAGTGACACGAGGTACTTCGTCGGCACCTTCCTCTCCTATGATAGGCACATGAACGTAGTATTAGTAGATGCAGAAGAATTCAGAAAGGTGAAAAGTAAGGAAAATTCATCCAAGGTATGTTTTGAGAGCGCTTACATGTTTATTTCCCGAAAAAAGGGGAAATAAAAAAAAAAAAGAAGAGAGAATAGGAAAAGGGTACATAAAGACCAACCTGGTTTAGCTCCACCCATTCCTTCCATGGCTGCGTAGTACGTATGCTTATGTCTGCCATTATGGGGGGTCACCTTGTGTAGGCCACCACTATGCATACTAAATTGCGAACGCAACAACTATTACGTTTCCTCCCCCACCCCCTAATTTGATGCATATCTATTACACACCGCATGTTTTTGCGACAACCTCTGCGAATGCACTTCGGTGTGAGCATATTTTATGCCCCACTTCGTATACACTTTTTGTGTCCACCACCACCCCGCAGGAAATCAAACGAGTGATCGGCTTGATCCTCATTCGAGGGGAAAACATCGTCTCGTTTACAGCCGAGCGAGCACCTGTGAATAAAAAATCCATGACGAACGCGCTGAACAAAGGAATGGCCACAGGTAGAGGAATCCCGATGAATAATTATGTGCCGCTTCAAAACAACTTCAATCCAAATATGGCTAACCCCATAAGTAATATGCCAACGGGAATGGTCCTGAACTCTGCAACATCCAAAAATTTAGCGCCAGGAGTCAACCCTAATTTTAGGGGCCCCAATATGCCCATGGGCAGTCCACGACCAATGATGCCCATGAACATACCTATGAATCAGCCGCTGGGGAATGCCGGCAATGGTCAGCAGAGATTGCTGCCTCAAATTCCAAACCAATTGCCGTTCCCCCCCAATGTGAACTCCCCACCAGAACAGTGATCTTGGGAGTGCTTGGTGAGATGATGTGATGCATAGAATTTGTTTTTAAGCTATGCTCATTTTGCAACATTACATGTGAGCGTGCATATATGTAAAGGTGTGCCTATGTGCTGCTTGTTTGTGTACGCTCGGATGACGGGAAGGAACCACGCAAGGCTGCAAAGGCTTAACGTGCAGTTATAACCAGAAGCCAAAGTGGTGGCAGGTACTACGTAGGAGGAGCCGAAAATAAAGCAGTATCATTCCGCTCAATCGCTGCTGTGTAAAATTAACAATTCATAGTGGACCCTAAATGTACATTTGGGGGAAAATTGCGATAATTAATTATTTTCCACCACCACCACCCTCCCTTTGTTATTTGTTATAATATGGAAAGTGTATTTTTCTTGTGACATTTTTACAAAAAAACTTTTTCAAATTTTCAGATTGCGTGTTCGTGAGGGGACACGGTGGCGCGGCAGCGCGTTCTCATGTGTGTGGATATATTTATACG
>NC_020406.1:1502600-1522236 GCF_000321355.1 Plasmodium cynomolgi strain B
AAATGCAAAACGGTATAGAAGAAGCGATTGTTTTAAAGGGCCGCACAAATCACAATTTAAAAAGGGTTTCCTCAAAAGGTCATGGTCATGCACGAACAATTATTTCTTTTAAAAAGAGTTCAAATATGATACAAACGTTAGCCGATGTTGTGAAAAAAAATGAAGTAGAAAATGTAGTACGCCACTGTCACCCGTCACGTATTTTTTTTTTTTTTTTTCAAATATTGCCACCCTGGGTAGGGTTATTTGTTCGCTACATGGGATGCATCACTTTTATCAAAAATTAATGAATACGTGAATATATTGAACAAAACAGAGAAGGTAAAAAAAAAAAAAAAAAGCAACCGCAACGAGCATACAAAAGGAGTGAAAAAAAAAACGAATAAGCAAAACTGTTTAATTCGATTGTATTACAAGTTTTTACCCTTTTTTTTTTACGACTGATTTCGAAAAAAATTAGATTTTAAAAAAAAAAGGCGCAAGGGGTTATTTGGCATTTGGAAAACTATTGCCCATTTGGGGGAAGTACATATAGAAGGCAGCACATGTATATACATATACAGCATATGCTTGAAAGATCGGCGGGTGGTTAACAAAAAAAAAAAAGGCATACGAAATATATACTTCTGGCGCGTGAGTGTATGCATGCATTGATGCCTTTTTCTTGTGAGAAAGCCACTAAGGGGGAAAAAAAAATAGAAAGGCTAAAAACGGCACCTTATTTTTTTCCAACCCGTTTTGACTTTTAACCCGTTATTCCCTTAACTCACCTCTTTTTTTACTCCTTTTTTTCGTGCCCCACAAAGTATAATAAAAAAAAAATATATGTGTTCCTAAGTTGGGGCATTTTTATATCTACGTTTTGTTTATGCCGATACGGCCTCGCCAAATTTTCTGTGCATACTTTAATTGCAATTTTGTGAACAAATAGCGAGAAAAAGAAAAAAAAAAGAAGAGAGAAATTGCATCTTTTAAGGTTTTAAATAACCTACCCATTTTGTTAAAATAAAAATTGAATTCATTTTTACCCTAAGTTTTGTGCCCCCTGAGTTGCTCTAGGCAAACGTAAGCCCAGGTGCACACATGCATGTTTAGGAAGCGGTAGGACAACGCGACCCCTTCTACATAGACACACCAATCCGACGCCGCGCTGCATTCGCACAGCCACCTACGTGTACTGCCATTGGCATACCACTCGAATTGATGAAAAGAAGACCATGATATAACGTGGACGTTGAAAACGCCGAAGATCATTTTTTTTCATTTCGGTAAAGGATTCACCTGCCCGATCTGCGAAGCAGTAAAGCGATAGATGCTTGTGTGCGGTGTGTATATACGAATGGATAAACGTACTAGTTGGCCTGAACAGCAATCGGCTGGAGCACCACGCGGTTGGCGAACCAATAGGCCTACCTACCATTCGGCGTGTGCATGAATATATACTTATCAGAAAAAAATTATGATCCCCCCTTATGGGAAAATACACGTTTCTCTGTCAAACGAGTATGTTGAATTTTACGAAGAAAAAAGTTTAAAGGAATCACACAACTGTACAGGAAAAGAAAATGACATAAAATTATCATACGAAGAGGAGGAGTCTACCACCGTTGGGTGCACACGAGATGACGTGTTTGTGGATGGACACACAGGGGAGAAAAATTTTAGGGAAACGAATCATCAGTGTGGATACCATCATGCCGGTTTAGGTAAATACCATTTGGGAGATGGTAAAGGGGGTGACACGTCGCTGGAGATAACTTCCACCCGTGTAAGCAGCAGCGAGGGTGAGAAGAGCACACCCCAGGTAGAGGCGGCAAGGGGGGTGATCGTGCCATCTGCAGAATACGCAGGTACGGAACCCTTGAGGGGGGATGACTGCGGTGTTGCTAGCGTTGACAATGTCCGTGCTGGGCAGGACAGCCCTAGCGAGGGTTCCCCGAACCAAGTTAACTGCAAAAGCAGGAGGGCAACCACCCCCACGGTCAGATTAAAAAATTTCAAAAATATCTTTAACAGAACATTCAGTAAGTATTACTTTATCGGAAAGCCTTTTAAGAGGTACGTAAAAGTGAGAAAAAGTGCTTCACAGGAAAAAGTGAAAAAACGTACAAGTAAAAAGGTTAGTACAGATGGGATAGCCATATCGAAGAAAGAAGGAACTCGGGCATCCCATGGGGAGGAAGACTACCCTGGTAAGAGGCTGGACGCGGAATCCTCGGAGGGTGCCAAAAGGAGAGGCCATGTTACAATGAGGGAGGAAAAACACACTGAGGGGAAAATAACCCCAGTGAAAAAATACGTCTATCAGATGCTGCTGCGCCCCCCAAAGGTGCGCATAACAAATCGGGGGAACTTCGTGTTGTCCAAAATGATAGCAAAGGAGAGCATCTCCAAAAAAAAGGTGAAAAAGGTGGAAAAGGAGAAAAAGGTGGAAAAGGAGAAAATGGTGGAAAAGGTAAAAATCGTAAAAAAAATAAAAAAGGAAGGAAAAAAGCCCGTTGATTTTAAAAGGAAGGGCAGCATTTACGAGGATGCCGATCTGCAGATCGGAGAAGACAAATGCCACACGCATGAAACCTCGACCGTGCCCATTCAGAGGACTAAGCTCCTTCTTCATAGGGAGAACTGCGAATCGATGGGAAAACCGCTAGTTAACGGAAAGGACGAGGTTACAAATGGAAGTTGCACACCTCGAATTGAAGGCAACTGCATGCGGGGGGACACAGAGGGCAGTCTTAAAAAGAAGAAGAAGAAAAAGAAGAAAAAGAAAAAGAAGGGCACCCCCGAGGGGGACAGCGCGATCGGCGGTGGGGGACGCAGCTTTGGTGAAGGAAGACCAGGTGATGCACATTTAACGGGGAAACGCCCGGTGGAAGGCAAACCGAACGGAAACGCGGCGATGCATGAGGAGACCGTTCCTGAGAAGGTACACCGCGAGACGCTTGATTCTTTGCAAAAACGGCAACGAGAAAGTGGACAGCATAGCAAAGAGGGAGCAACTAGGGTAGCCCCCAATGGAGTCACTGTCCATAATGAAGAGCAGAGGTACAACAAAAGTGTAAGGGAGAAGGGAGAAGGGAAAGGCGTGGTGATTAAAAAAGGTGGGGGGCGGTACATGTCCGGGGAGGAGCGCGAAGTGGGCGCTGTGGTGGCGCCAACTGGTGGAGAGAAAGAGGGGGGGAAGCGAAAAAAAAAAAAGAAGCGGAAGTGTCAGTGTTAGTGCGAGTGAGGACGGCGAAACGGGAAGGCGGAGCGAACTTAACCCGAGTGAACTGAAGCGGAGCGAACTTAACCCGGGCGAACTTAACCCGAGCGAACGGAACCCGGGCGAACTGAACCCGGGCGAACGGAACCCGGGCGAACTGAACCCGGGCGAACTGAACCTGAGCGAATATCTCATACTGAAGGAAATAAAAACCAAGCAGAGCAACGAAGTGGTGCAGCTGAACCTCGACTCGTCCTTCTTTGTGTCGAAAGGCGCAGGGTTGTACAACTATGGCCAAAATATCTGCTTCTTCAACAGCATCATACAGACCATTGTGAGGATCCCCTACATATGTAAAGATCTATTAAGCAAATTACATTCGTTAAATTGTGAAAAAAAAAAAGTCCACGTCTTCTGCTTCTATTGCTTGTTCGAACAGTTCGCCTGTAATATTATATCCAAAAAATGTGGAATAAAAAATATGCTCATCCCGTATATAAAAAAATACATATGTAATAACTACATTGTTGGATACCAGGAAGACGTTCATGAGTATTTACGTTACTTCCTTTGCTCCTTGGAGAAGTCCTCCTTCTCCTCATCCATTTATATACAGAAAATGTTCACAGGTGTGACAAAAAATATAACGATATGTACAAAATGCAATAATGTATCATTAAAATATGAACAGTATTATGAGCTTTCCTTAGATATTAGCTCATCGAATAACTTAGAAGAAGCACTTCGCAAATATCTGTCGAAGGAGACCCTCATGGGTGATAATGGATACTATTGTGACAAATGTAGGAAAAAAAAAGCCACCAAACAGTGTGTTATTAATAAATTACCAAGAGTTCTTACTATCCAAATTAAAAGATTTTTTATGAACTCAAAATTTCATGTTGTAAAAAATCACAAACATATTTCTTACCCCTTGTACCTGGACATGAAGTCTTATGTTAATAACTACGACTTGTTTCAGAATGACTTCAACAATAATGTGATAGCGTTGTACGAGAAGGTGAATCCGGCCACGGGGGGAAGGAGCGGTCAGAGAAGTGGCGTAGAAAGCGGTCAGAGAAGCGGACAGAGCAGCGGCGTAGAAAGAGGTCAGCGAAATGGAGTAGGTAGTGACCAGCGGAACGGCGTAGGAAGTGACCAGCGAAACGGCGCAGAGAGTAACCTCCGTGGTGATGACCGAAACGCCCAGCGGGGTGCGCGCCCCAATCCGCACGTCCTCAACCAAATCGCGCACATCTTCGCCGAGCTGAAAAGAGAAGTGTGCAAGAGGAAAATAAAAAATCAGTTAACCTCTGCGGACCTCAGAAGCATCATCATGGAAACAAAAAAACGAATTATAAAAGAACTCAACAAAATAAAGTTCTCCAAATTTTACAACGACATTCTTTTGAGCATATCGAAGGATATCGACACGCTGTACTGCCACATGCGGGCCAATGCTAGTAGGAAGCATTTTAGCTTGAAGGGCGCCTTTTTTAACTTCAAAGTGGAGTACCTCAATGGGCAGGAGCACCTACCCCCCCAGTACGAACCGTGTGGCACCGAAAATGGCAATCGAAGCGAAAGAAACAGGTTTGGCGAAGGAAGCAAGTATGGCGAAGGAAGCAAGTATGGCGAAGGAAGCAAGTTTGGCGAAGGAAGCAAGTTTGGCGAAGGAAACAGGTTGGGAGAAAAAAGAGAGCACTCAGCGCACAGTGCGAAAAATCACCCCAACCAAAGGGGCGCAAGCTATTTCTCATACGAATTAACGGGACTAATTAAACACATCGGCTCCGGAACAGAATATGGCCATTACGTAGCACTGACCAAGTCGAATAACAACATCTACCTGCTCTGTGATGACAATAATATATCATACATTAACAAAAAAGACGTGCTAAATTGCGTAAAGAATGCCTACGTTTTTATTTACACGTGTATCCACCCCGGCTTTATCGATTTTTATAATAAGTACGTAGATGTCTTGGAAAAAAAAAAGTTCAATATCAACCTACCTGTATTTGAGAAGCGAGTCGAATTTAAGGAGCGCATTACTATGCCTAAGCAGAAGTTCATCAGTAGGTCTCTCCATTTTTGAGAGTCTCGCTGTGCGGTCCATTCCCGAGTGGGAGTATCTTCCAAGTGGCAGGGCAGAAGTGATTTCTGGAAGCGAAATCGAAAGCGAAATCGAAAGCGAAAACGAAAGCGAATGTGTGCAGGGGCACGCAGAAGAAGGCTTCCCAAGAAGCATTCACCGTTGAAGTCTCCTCCACGGCAACTTCCCCCCTGAGCAGCCAAAATCACGTTACAGGTTAGATAAAAAGAAGAGCAAATGAAGTGACTAACCGGTGCCATGGTAATGCAGCCAATCGCACCACCATGTGCATATTCGATAGGAAAAGGGGGAAAAAAAAAAAATCCTCCTTATCGACACGCAGATTGATGACAAGCAACGAACCCCCTCCTTTTTGCTTCCCACCCCTGAGTGAGGAGATTTCCCAGTTGAGGTACAAAAAACAGTCTCCGTCGAATTACCATCTTTTCATGCCCCCCTCCCAAAGGACGACCAAGTTGCATCCTCTTCCATCTGCGCATGTGCGTGTTGAGGAACCCCCTTCGCCTACCCCCCAAATAACAAAGCCTTTTTGTTACGTTCGGGAATTGTTTTTTCCCCGTTTGATGATGAATTTTTTTCATGCCTTTTGGGGAAAACGTGGGCGGTTTCACTTATCCCCTTTTGCATTTCCTCGTGATTAGCACCTCTCCACTCGCTGCTCCTATCCATTTCACCCTTTTCGCTTTTTCGCATTTTCGCTTTTTCGCTTTTTTTTTTGTTTCT
The DNA here is from genome assembly GCF_000321355.1 of Plasmodium cynomolgi strain B. Lineage (NCBI taxonomy): Eukaryota > Apicomplexa > Aconoidasida > Haemosporida > Plasmodiidae > Plasmodium > Plasmodium cynomolgi. Next base: position 1,508,645 of record NC_020406.1, read on the forward strand.
ACGTAATTTCCTAATTTGTTAACCCTTTTCATCATATCCCTATTTGAAAAATTGAACCAATCCCCCTTCCTTTTTTTTTTTAAATAATCTAATTCTTATGCAAATTCGAATTGTGCATTTTTTATTTGGTGCGCACGCTGCTCTGACCCGCTTCGTTCCACTGCGATCCGCCTCGATCCTGTGCGCGTGGAAGAGAGATCCCCTCCTGCCAGGTGCTCCAAACGAGGGATGTGTCTCTTCCGATCCCCACCCCTGAATTGTGGAAGCATTGACTATAACTGCATTGGACGTGGTAACCTTAGCAGGGAAGTGCACCGAGCACTTGCGCGATTCATCTTTTGCAGTGAAAAGGGTGATGGTGTTGGCGGTGTTGGTGCTGCTGGTGCTGCTAGTGCTGTTGGTGCTGCTAGTGCTGATGGTGCCGTTCTATGGGGAGAAGACGTGCTTCGTTTGCAACTCCGATCCACAAGCGTGACGTTAAAAGGAAAAGAGGCAAGTTCGCATCATGTGGGGAAATTACTTCCGTCACAAGGGTGCGACGAACGAGGGTTTCGAGTACTCCCTTTTGTCTGGTAAAGGGAGAAGGGGGTCATCCCAATAGGGCAAAAAAAACAAGCACGCACGAGAGCACGAGGGCACGAGGGCACGAGGGCACGAACGTGCACATGTTTATGCACATATACACATATATAGACGCACGAACGCATATATGTATATGCACATTTGCGCCCCAGCGGCTCAGCGCTTGCCCGGGCGGTTGCGCGAAATTTCCTTGATGAGCGAGTCAATGGTAATGTTATCCAGGATGCTCTGTATAACCTTATTCAGCGTGGAGATATCGTTAGGGATGTTTTTATCGAACCGAATTTTCTGAGCAATCCATCCCCCTTCGATTTTCTCCTCCATCCCATTTTCATTTTTAAAAATGGAAAAAATATTCCTCGCAACGTAGTAGCATTCGATAATATAATGAGAAATTTTATTGTTTAACGCTAGGGTTAGGAGTTCCTTGTACACATCCCCATACTCTGCAAGGTATGTCCGATATGAAGTCCTCACTCCCCTGATGGAAATGAAAAGCTCAAACTTTTCAGGAAAATTATGTTGATCATAAATGGTCTCAATTCCAAAGTCCACAGTGTTTAAATTAAGTGGTTTCCATTTTAGCAACTCGAAGAAGTTCCCAGTTCTATAGGGATAATTCAGTGGGGTAAATATAATCCCATCAGACGGATGGGGTAATTTCTTAATGGTTTGAATAAGTTCTTTGATTTGGGAGATGGGGTAGAAATCCTTTAAGTAAATTTCGAATGGGAGATTTTCTTCCTCGGAAGGGTTACCTTCATCGGGGTGGCTGCCTTCCTCGGGGTGGCTACCCTCATCGGAGGGGGTTGTCTCATCTGATTCGTCATCATCACAGATATCTCCCCCATCGGTAGGTGTCCCATAATGTTGCGCGTTTGTGTACGCCTCCTTGTTATGCATCGATTGGTCATCTAACCCTAACCGAGTTGCATTTCTTGGAAGAGGGGGCGTACCGTTAAGTTCGCTCCACTGATCGGTAGACGTGTCCTTATCGCCCATTTGGTCCACCCTTCTTCTTAGGCTCTGTTTATCACTGCTAATTAGGCTCACATTTGCGCTGCCATTTGCGCTGACATTTTTGCCGCCACTCTTGCTGCCATTTACACTTTGCCAATTGTTCACATTCGCGTCATCCGATTCGAAAGCAGAGCGCGGGGGAGGGGTGGGCCCGTTTCTCCGCTTCCTCTGCTGGGTGTATCTCCTGTACTTCTTCAACGGAACAATGACGGAGTTGTAAACATTGGTGAGTCTCTCCAAGTAGTTCAAAGCTGTTATGTCCTTCCTATGGATAAAGAGTCCGTCATATATCAAATACATAATTTTATTTTCTTCGACTCCTTTTTTTTTGTTAAAAATTGTGTCCTGGACCAATTCTCCATCGAGTAATGTCAATTGCTGCTTGGCATGCAAATCGTCCTGTGTAGGGATGTGCATATCATTTTTGAAGATATCATAATTCCTATCAATTAGGAAAGTCGTGTTTGAAGCAATAAATAAAAAGTACCTCACTCCATCGGTCTTTTCACATATTAAATAATCTTTGCTAAATAAATTCCTGATGTTGTGTTTTGTTAGAGATACTGGATTGCTTCCTGGGAACCCCTTGCGCTTCCATTTTAGCATGTCGTTTATTTTCGATCGAATTTTCTCCTTTAGATAATCATTTTCTATTTTTTCCCCCGGGTGGTAAATATCTCTGATCATTATGCGGGGGAAACGAAGAAGCGGAAAAAAAGGGAACAAAAAGGGAACAAAAAGAAAAAAAAATGTGAAAAAAAAATGTGAAAAAAAAATGTGAAAAAAAAACGAAAAAAATGTGAAAAAAACAGAAAAAACGAAAAAACGAAAAAAAACAGAAAAAACGGAAGGAACGAAAAAAAGGTGACCAATTAGGCTACTTTACATACTACAAGTTTGCAAGTTGCCAAAAGTTTGTCAACTTCTTCCTTTTTTTTTTTTTTTTCATATCTCTTTATGTAATTTCGCACCACACGGGGAACCCGATTTGGTATTCGTCCCATCTTATCGATTGATGGACTCGTCCTTCTCCACGTCGCACTATTTTTTTTTTTTTTTTTTTTTTTGGGCCACTATCATCCCTTTTGACCTAATAATTGGCTGCACGGATAACTCTTGGGAAAATCCCCCTTTTTGACAATTTAAGCAAATGGTTGAACCCTTTTAGCGATGTATTTTTAAGTGGCTAGCAAAAATTATTCGCCAAGAGGTGCAGTGTGTTCGTGCACGAGTTCGCCGGCGGGCAGATACACTCACAACTCACAAGGTGCCAGAAAAGTTATGTCCGTGTGTTCCAACAGGGTAGAGGTCTCTCTCCCTCTACTTCTCCCCTTCGGGGCATTTTCGCATCCCTGTAGGTTTACCCCACTGCAGCTATGCTGCTTACTACGCTACTCCAAAATGGAGCCTCTCTCTAAATCCTCGCATAAACAAAAAGTTTGCCCTTTATAAGCATAGCCCCCTTCTCCCGTAAACTTTTACCATTTTTTTTTTTTTTTTTTCCCATTTTGAGTGGCTTGACATGTGCACTCATTGCGCTCCCTTCTTTTGTAAATTTCGCATTTGTCTCATTTTGTGGATCCCCTACAGAAAATTTACTCCCCTGATTGGTGCACATTTTTGTCCCCCTTGGTATGTTAAGGCGGTATACGTATCATCGGCTGTGTAATGGCTGGGTGTGCATTCGTGCCATCATATTTAAACATGGCTAGGGGAATATTATGTATGTATAGGGGTGGGACAACAGAATTTTAGCGCGAGGGGAAATGACTCCCTTTTGTGGTTCCCGTTCTGTGAGGTTCCCTCTAAAACGCTTGTTCACCGCAGTGCCCTGCGCGCGGTTTAGTGAGTTCGTTAGTTGTATTGATGCTTATTTGGTTTACACTCGTTTGGTTTGCTCCCGTTTGGTTTGCTCCCGTTTGGTTTGCTCCCGTTTGGTTTGAAGGGGGTCCCCTTGACACAGCGTCGTGCTATCTGCCCCCCGGCTTGTATGCGTACCCCGTTTCGCAATCCACACAGGTCCCCTCACGGGGCACCGTTCATTGTGGGAACAATGCAGTGTGCACATAAACAAGTCAACTGCAAGATATCCAAATGACCGATGTTCCTTCCATCGCCTGATCATTTCTCAAAATACAGGGGTTGCTTTATGACAACATTTATCACCACAGCTTGGGGGTTCAATAAATTCCAGTTGCGCATGTGTGCATTTAACTGGTGCATTTTTTTGGTTTGCGCTGTTTTCCCCTTTATGAGCACATGGAAAATTATGGATAAAAAGGAAACATATGGCCATCCCTTTTTTTTTTTTGCACTCCAACCTGTTCACTCTGCTGGAAGGCGGTATTGCCCTGCGCGGGGCACGAACAAGTGTAGAGATCCGAGGGGGAAGGGTGAATGTCTTTCTCTCCCTGTTCCTACGCGAAGCTGAGGCGACAGACTATTTACGAATACGGTTAAGCATATCCGCATGTGTAACTCCGTGGGACAGTATGCACCTCGCGCGTTTGCGAGGCCACAAATGACACCTGCCGGGGAGAACAAAGTGGGGAGGGCAAAATGAAAGCAGCAAAGTGAACGTGAAAGCGGCAAAAGGAGGGGCCAACAAAAAAAATATACTCACATGATATATGTGCATATATGTATATATCTGCACATGTGTACACATATGCGTACGGAAGAAGCAAAACGGAGAAGCGAAACGCGGAAGCGAAATGGGGAAGCGAAACGGGGGCACCAACTCTTTATTTTTTCAGTTCCACTCGCTGAAGCGTTTTCCATCCCAACGAAAAGGCGCGAAAAAAAGGAAAAGAAAAAAACAGAAAAGTGGGGAAAAAAATACACGGAAATGTGTCAAAAAAAAATGCAAAAAAATAAAATATGGCAAAAAAAGCAAAAAAATAAAATATGACAAAAAAAGCAAAAAAGTAAAATATGGAAAAAAAAAAACAAAAAAATAAAATATGGCAAAAAATGCCAAAAAGTGCCAAAAAAATAAAATAACCCGTTTGTGCAATCCGAATTGGGCGTTTTATTTGCCAAATCATCCTTTTCGTTATTCCCCCCATTTATCCTTTTTTCCCATTTTTGCACATGTTAAGCATTTACGTTTTATAAGCTTTAGCAAACGCGTATTTCACGCGGATGGCTAACTTACCCGCATGAGGGTACACACTTCCCGTATTCGCATTCCGTACGTACGCTGCATGCGTATGTAACCGTATGTGTACCAATGTAAACACGAGATGCTTTCCCGTGTGCTTAAGCGTACGCGTTGCTCTTATCTGTCTCTTCAAACAGTTGCATAGGCGCGATTATGCTGCGCGGCTGTGTCGCTCATGTAGGGGTTAACCAATTCGAACATTTTTTGTGAATGACTCAGGGGGATTTTTTTTTTCACCCTTCCATCAGCCTGCTTCTCGTTGAGCATGTCCCCTTATCATTATCCTCATTGCTATTTTTATCTGTACCAGTTCTGTGACGAATGTTCCGGCGTCCACCAGTGGCCCCCTTTTTTTAAAAACCTGTAATGCGCGACCACTTGTGATCGATACATGCATGGGCATGTCCCCGCGAATTTTATTCATCACCATAATGCGTACTCCCGTGAGTACCTATTTTGTGTGCGATTTTTTCTGTACCATTGTGATTTTGTTATATGACTGAATCGAAATTACAACATCCCTTCTGGGGTTCCATCTCTCCACAGCTGATGCAATTTTGTAAAACTTCACGTTTGTATATTCTTCTCCAACATATAATGGATCCATAAAATGGGTTTACCAAACCGTAAAGGGGGGTTACTTGAATATGCTTTACTGGGAATGGCATAGTCGTCCACTTCCAAAAGTGACATGTCGTTATTTTCTCGGACGCTGCATAATTTAGCCAAGCACAGATTTGCATATCCAGGTTGACCCCTCGTTATCATTTTTTTTTTTTTTTTTTGTGTTTATTGTCTTGTCTTCTGTTCACCATTTTTTTGATTTTCATTTTTTTGTTTAGTTTATATAAACCCACGTGTGACAGTGGAACGTCTTTTTTTTATTTATTTATTTTTTTTTGTACATTTTAAAATAATAAAAAGTGAATGACATTTATGCCGTTCACTCGTTGTGGCCGCGGGCGAAGAGACATCACAAGGGAAGATAGCCACAAGGGAAGATAGCTACAACGTCGTGCTAACCCAATTTCGGTAAATGTAAAGGAGTAACCTTTTTCGTCAGCTTCGCCCCAAGAAGGCTTTTAACTCCATTGTGGAAAATATTATTGAAAAAAAAAAAAAAGAGTATCACATCACGTCGGGCCAGAATGAACCAATATGATCAGTGGAATCGAAGGATCCGGGTAAGCTTAAAGAAATGGTGTCCACAAAAAAAGGCACAAAAAAGAGAAGGAGGCATGTGCAGAATGCTGTTCACATGGAGGATGTATGTTCCTCATGCATGCTGCACGTCGCGCAGATTTGTCCTGCCCCTTTTCATAGCGAGGAACAACTGAAAACAGATAACAGCAATGCAGTTTTCCCATTTTTAAACTTTATTTGTTTTTTTCCCCTCCCGCCCCGATGACAGACCATCTGGTATTGCAGCAGTCTATATGTGGAGTACAAAAATGCCCTGAGGAAATCGAGGAAGATGCCGGTCGAGAAAAAGACCGAGTACTGGGAGAAGAAGCATGAGGAGTTTGCCACGAAGATGTTGAACAATATATACGAGTTGAGAGGTTCGCGAAGAGAGCTTCTCCAATGTGATTATTTCGTCTCAGAGTGTTTTATGTCGAGGTGGAGACGCATCATTTGTGAGTCAGCGGGATGTGCAGCATCTTCGTGCGTATTCCCCGCATTGACTACGCTCTCGAAAGATGGGTCTAATATATATATATATTTTTTTTTTTTCCCTTACGCAGGATGGTGGGTGAAGGTAGGGCAGTTCCTAAGCACGCAGGAAAACATCATGCCCGTGGCATACATCGAGAAGTTCACCAAACTGCAGGACATGATGCCCACCTCCTCTTTCGACAAGATAGAAGTCATTCTTAAGAAGGAATTGGGTAAGGAATTGTCTCCTGCTTGGTGTATGCACCCAGTTGGGGGAGTCGCTCCCGTTATGCTCTCCTCAAAAAGGGCCATCGCAAATGTAGACATTCCCCCCGAAAAGAAAACGTATCATTTTTTATCTCCCCTCAGGAAATATTTATGACATATTTGAGCACATCGAAAAGGAACCCTTAGCTAGCGCATCGATAGGACAAGTCCATCGAGCCAAATTGAAGAAGCACGGAAATGATGCAAACCCGGATGAAGTTGCAAAAAAAACTGATTGCAATGTTATTATAAAAATTCAACATGAAGGAATTGACCAATTTCTTTCATCCGATATAAATACATTGAAAAAAGTATCTTGGGCATTTGGTCTAATAGACAAAAATTTTTATTTCACAGATTTTATTGATGAATGGCAAGACTCTGCCTCCAGAGAATTAAATTACAAGTATGAATTATATCATCAGTTATTAGCATATAATACTTTTAAAAAATCAGGAATTCCTTTGAAAATCCCACAAATATATTGCGCTTATACCACGTCCAAAGTTCTTGTCATGGAATACATCAAAGGGTTTAAGATAACAGACATGAATTCGATAAAGAAGTACAAAGTGGATACATACGATTTGGTTTATAAAATTATCGATTATTTTGCGTATCAAATTCATAACGATGGTTTTTTTCATGGAGATCCTCACCCAGGTAATATTCTCGTTATGGTTCAGGAGAAATGGCGAAGGGGGAAGGGGAGAAGAAGACGCTCTAAAAGGGGGACAACTGATGTTGTGGAGAATCCTTCAGAGAGGGATGAGCAGACTATTTCAGAAGCACGTTTCCCCAGGGATGGCAAGAAGGAAAAAGTTTTCAGCGCAACGGGGAATACATCCAACCGGTCGAACACGTCCAGCGCATCTAACTTCTCCTCGAGCATTTCTAACACGTTGAAGACGCCCAACCAGGCCAACGCGCCAAACCCGTCGAACACGTCCAGTGCCTCCATGGAAGACTTCATAGATGCGAGGTACAACATCGATAGGATGAAATGCGGACCGATGAGCTCCTCCAACCCGTTTCATAAATCCTTCAGCTTTGTGGACTACTCGAATAAGAAAAATCAAGAAATATCAGACCAGGTACTGAAGGAGGATTACGATTTTATCCTAAATGAAAACATGAGCGATGGAGTGAGCACCATCCGGAAGAGTATCTCCAAATCGGAGGAGTGCGTGTCTTATGGGAACTCTAGGGGGGAGGACTTATCGCTGGTCGCAAGTGCGTCGGGCCCAGGGGATGAATGTTCAACTAAGTTGATTGAGTATGAAAACAACTCGCTGCGCATGCAGGGGAATTTGCTCGAGGGGGGTGAAGTCTCCCCAGGGAAGGAAGCGGACAAAAAAGGGGCGAAGGTGCAACCCAAACGAGCAGGAGGACGTAGAAGGAAGAGGCGCACCTACTCCTTCGTACCTGTGATTATCGACTGGGGGCTGATTAAACAGCTAGACGGAGTGATGAAGCTAGCCTTTTGCAAACTAGTATACAGCATTAGCTGCATGAATGTACTCAACATTATCGAGGCGTTTGAGGATATGGGCTTCTGCTTTAAGGAGGACTTCACATACGACCCAGAAATATACATTGAAAATTTAAAGCGTTTTTTTTTGAAAAAGTTGGAGGAGTCCAGTAACAAAATGAGCGAAAGTGGAGGCGTCAACGGACAGGGAGGAGGAGGAGGATCAGGAGGACCAGGTGCAGATAAGGATAATCCATATGTTGTAGACGATACGGGGAAGAATAAAAATTTAGAAGTTCTTAAAAATATAGACAAGAAGGACGTTTTAGATCAGAACCCAATTAGTGATGTCCCAAAGGATATAATTTTTTTCATGAGAGTAGCTTCCCTACTCCATGGATTATGCACCCAAATGAATGTCAACATAAATTACTTGAGCATATTTTCAAGGAGAGCTAAAGAAGCACTCGAAAAGGTGTACAAGCCGATTCACCACTCGATCTATACCATCCCGATTGATAAAACTCCAAATTCCTTTCTTGAGAAGAGAATACATAATTTGCTTAAGAAACTGTACGATGAGAAGAAAATTTTGGGATGCCAGGTAGCCATTATACACAATAAGAAAATCGTCGTCGACACTTGTGTGGGAGTCACCAGCACAACGGACAAAAGACCCATAACCAGGCACTCCCTATTCAATGGCTACTCCTTAAACAAAGCTATCCTTACCATCGCTTTGATACATCTGATGTCAAACTTGGTGAATGAACAGTACTCCGCGGAGAACGTCCTCTTAAATTTGAGCAAAAAGAAGAATATGAAGGAAAATGAACAGGAGGAGGGGATGACTAATTCGAGTGCCACGCGTAAGGTTACCGAGGATGCGGCCCCTGCAGAGGAGGAAGACCAACGGAAAGAGACCCAGGACACAGCAGAGGTGCAGAACAAATGCGTAAGTGAAATGCTCAGCGATATTAACAAAATTGAAAATGATTATTTTGCGCCCGTTAAGAAGGCGGACGTGCATATGGAAGAGGCCCGTGTCGCAGATGGGGCGGCGGTTCCGGCGGGTGCGCCTGGTCGAACGATAGGCTTTGGGGGTCTCTCGACCGCGGCCATCACCAAGTACAGCAGCATTTACGGCGTGAACAAGAACACGAGTCGGTACTGCAGCAGCTACGACCACAGCTTTAGCAGCGACGAGGAGGACGGCCAGGAAAAGGGGGGAAAGGAAGGTAAGGCGGCGCAGAGCGGCTCTCACCACGACCCTCAGTGCGACCTTGAACGTGATCATCAATGCGACCCTCAGCGTGATCATCAGTGCGACCCACAACTTTCATCGCAGCAGAACTCCCCGCCCCCCCTGCAAACCCCCCCTTCTTTGGAAGCATGCAACGAAGGCTACGGCGGGTACAACCGTGAACTATGCGAACAAATCATCAGCGATATAGAAGCCAAACAAATAAAAAATTTCAAGAGTACCATCAATGATTATATATGCAACTACTGGGATGGATTCATATGCAAAAACAAAAAAAGCATCACCATAAAGGATGTCCTAACTTTGAAGTGTTTCATTAAAAAACCATTTCAAGATAAAATAACGTTAAGTAAATTTATAGACTACAGTCAAATGATAAAAATGATTGAGAGCTCTCGAAACTGTCACGTGAAAAAGAAGTCGAAAAAGTATGGACTCTATCTCTACCTAATTGACACCTATATTATCTCTGAACTGATTAACAGCATTTCTGGGTTGAAGTACCATGAGTATATTTACAAGTATATTATTAAGCCGCTAAATTTGAAGGACGAAATGTATATTCCCATTCCTTCGTACATTTTGAAAAAACACCAGGAGGATATGAAAAAGAGCAAAAATACAAGCGACTCCTCTGTGGTGAATGAGAAGGGAAAAAAAAATAACTATAAAGAAAAGAAGACAAGTCTAATGAAGGAGTCTTCTAACGCACTCAGAAGCAATGAGTTAAATTTGAACTCTTTTATGTCTAAGAAGAAAAATAAAAAGTTGAATAGCGCTTCAAATTTTGGGAATGAATTTTACCAAGGGAAGAATGCAACCCCGTCTAACAGCAGCTATAATAATAGACCTTTCCAGAATAGCGTTCTTGTGAACAAACCGTGGAACAGAAAATTTAAGACCCCATTGGAAGCAGTGCAGATTAAGAGGCGCTCCATAAGTGTTGACGTGTACTATTCTTCTAGGGGAAGGAACCTCGGCGCGGAGAGTACCACTGCGAAAGGGGCAAAGAATGTGCGCGACGCGGTGAAAGGTAAGGTGGTTAGCGGCGAGGCGGTTAGCGGTGAGGCGGTTAGTGGTGAGGCGGTTAGAGGAGAGGCGGCTAACAGCAAGGCGGCTAGCGGCGAGGCGGCTAGCGGCGAGGCGGTTAGCAGCAAGGCGGTTAGCAGCAATGCGGCTAGCGGCGAGGACAAGCCCGAGGGAGGCGAAGCCAAGGGGGGGGTCGCCAACGCGGATGAGCCATCCCCAATGAATATCCTTCTAAACAACAAAAAGATCGCCGAGTTGGGGGGGGGAAAGAAATTCGAGCAGAACAGCATTCTAGAAAGCAACCTAAAAGCAAAAGAACCACTCAGCCTCAAAAATAAGTTGCTAAATCATGTAGACAATCTAAAAGTAAAAACCAAAAAAATTAACGACTCGATTAAAAATATGTACGAAAATAATGAAAACACATTTTTAAAAAATATTTTTATGACTCCATTGAAGAAAGCTGACAATGCCAACAGCACCCTCGCATATGATTATCGCAATGTTGAGCTTAGCTACATGTACGAAAAAAAGTTGGGGAGTTATACAAAAAAAATTATCAAAATTACCCATATGGTACACACAATTATTATTACAATGAATTTGCTCGAGAAGACATAAAACAAAATAAAATGGAAAAAAAATGGAATATAAAAAATATTAACAAAATTACATCCAACTTTCGATTCACAGAAAAAAATAAAAAAGATTTTCTGTTTGTTCGATCAAATGATGAGAAGAACAAGCGTTCGCATAGCTGCACAAATCATAAGCTAGTCCAATACAACATCAACAGACACACACATCGTGATGAAGATGGAAATAAATTATCTAGTTCGAATAACTCTAATGGCATCGTTTTTAAGTACCAGAATGATACGAATGAATTTCTCTTTGATTACAATGTACATTTTTTTTCTGCGAATTTTTTTAATATGTTACCCGAAGGAAGCAATAAAAAAAAAGACCCCAATGATGCCAACAGTACATGTTACAACTTAGAGGAAGGGAGCCGCTTCTACAAATTAGCTTTCGACGAAAATATCAAAACGTTGCTTGAAAATGTAGACGCGAAAAGCAGTGGAGATGAGTCCGCCAACAGTGTACTGAAGGAGAAGTATAATAAATATCAGAGGCGGGACAAGAAGTATCGGAAACTGTTTCAATATATAAAAGATTTGAGAATGAGCATACGGGAGAGGGAGAGAAAGATGAGGGAGGCCAGCATCGCCTTGACCCGCAGTGCTCAGGTGGAACCGGGTGGTAGTGCCGTCAGCGTAGAAAGCGCAGGCAGCACGGAAAGCGCCGCATTCACCGTCAGGAATGGAAGCTCCGTGAAGAATGAGAGCTCCGTGAAGAATGAGAGCTCCGTAAAGAATGAGAGCTCCGTGAAGAACGAGAGCTCCGTAAAGAACGAGAGCACGCTGAACAGCTATAACAGCTTCAAAAGAGAAGGAGCGTCCCCCGAAATGAACCAAGACTTCCTCAAAAGTGTCATAAAAAAAGACGAGGAGCTTCTAAAGAAACTAATCGAGTATAAGTATTCCATCCTGAAGAAGCAAAGAAACAACATTTTGAAGAGAAAAAATAAAAAAAACATTTACATGAATGAATACTCCGACGAGATCGAGATGTTTAGTGACAGTGATGAAGATTCTCGCGGTTGTAAAAAAAAAGGGAACAAAAAGTGTAAAGGAATTCGCAAAAAAGACAACGGAAGAGGCAAAGGAGAGAATCAAGAACCCGGTGGAGGAGAGGCCTCGCCTAACAACAGTGCATGCGAAATGGAGGAGAGAAAACTCCTAGATGAGAAGAAACACAGACTGGAAACCTACCTAGTCATGAACAAGTTATACAAAAAAAACAACAAAGGTTTGATATCTGAAGATAACCACACAATCAATAAAAGGACGGACGTGTACTGGCGCTTGGCATATTCCAAAAGAGACATTAACTTTATAGACAACGTTGCCAAGGAAGACATGAATATGAATAACAAATTTGATTCTATTTTGAGGTCAAATGTGAAGGCGAAAAAAAACGAGTACGGTGACACGGATGGGGGGAAGGTCGGCAGCGCGGAGGGTTCCAGTACTGCGAACAATGCTAGTGGTGTGAACAGTGCTAGTGCTGCGAACAATGCTAGTGGTGTGAACAATGCCAGTAATGTCAGCAATGCCAGTGGTACCAAAGGTGCCAACATACCAAACGTCGCTAGCCATTCCGGTGGAATCAGTCCTACCAACGTCACTAACCCCGCCAGTGGCACCACCACGGGTGGCAACTCCAATCTAGAAAACAAACTAAAAACGTATTTGGAGAACTTCAATGCTAAGCAGTACAAGGAATACATTTCCCTATTTGAGCTAGCCCAGGCAAAACCGTATGTTGTTGACCCCCTAATTTACGACTCCAAGAAAATTTTAGACAAATTTATTCCCATTAATGGACGGTTTACCGCTAGAGCTATGTGCAAAATAATGGCCTTTGCGAATAATAAATTTTTTTTCCCTTCCTATATTATGAACAAAATGAGGAAAATATATGCACTCGATGAAAGCATAGAATCTTTGATCCTGACGGGGGGCATGAGCAGGAAATGGGGCATGGGGTTTCAGCTCTTCGAGTGCGAATACGCAGACGCTATCAATGAGGATTTTTACCTGCGCAGGGGTAGGAAGCCCAAGGGGAGAAGCAGAAAGGGGGGAAGCGGCGAGGGAGTAGGAGCCCCGGGTAGAAAAGGCAACACTGGAAGAAAGGGCACCACTGGAAGAAAAGGAAACACTGGAAGAAAAGGCAACCCGGGAAGAAAAGACAACACTGACAAACATGGCAAGGCAGGCAGAAATGGAAAAATGAATAATGAGAAGATCCCCCCCTCCAAGCCTAAGCGAATTGTCGGGTACGGACAGTCCGACTTCACCGGGTGCCTCGCGGTTTCCTTTCCCGAAATTGACCTCTCGCTCACGATTCTGCTTACCGACATTTTTAAGGGGGCAGCGGTAAGGATTAAGATTTGGAGAGAAACGGAACTCTCCTCGGGCAGCCACTGTGGGAGAGACGCATCTCCTCGATGCGTCTTCTGGACAGCGCCAGCTGAACACTGCGGAGAAGCTCGAACCACTTCCCCTTTTTTAACA
>NC_020406.1:1523386-1527500 GCF_000321355.1 Plasmodium cynomolgi strain B
TTTTTTTTTTTTTCAATTTAAAATGTCTTTTTTTTTAATAAATACATGAATAATTCATATTAATAATTTAAATATAAGAAGGAAAAGTGTGCATGCACAGATGGGGACGCGCGCATGAGAGGGCGTGTGTACGTAGGTAAGTGTATACGTGTATACGTGTGTACGTGCGTACGTGGGTACCTGCGCGTTGTGTTTGTTCTGTGTGAGGTGCGTGGGTACATTTGCTTTAAAACATACAGGAGCATACATTTATATATGTACGCATCAGCAGGGGGGCATTCAATTTTTAAATGCGCACGCGACGATTTATAAAAGTGTGGAAGACATACGTGGAGTGCTGTTGTGTCCACGGACGCTTAGGTGCGCGCGCATACGCAGATAAATATATACATATATATAAACATATATATGTATATATACGTATATGTGGGTGTATTATATAGGATCTACAGGCGTGGCTGCGCGAAGCTTGGCTGGGGGAGGTGAGCCGTACCATATATACGAGCGACATGCGTGAAGGATATATCTTTGCAGAAATTTGTTGGGTGTTCAAAAAAAAAATTTAAACTATGTAAACAATTTTGAAAAATTATATACTTATTATATGGGCGTATAGACGCGTTGGAAACGTTGGAAGTTGAGTGTAGGCGTTGTTCGTACGTTTGCGCATTGGAGCGCAGACGGGAATGTGTGTGCATAAGCGCATGCGTGCATGGGGCAGGTGTGCAAAAACAATCTCTTAAACAAATTTGAATTAAAAAAAAATTGGTGAACTAAATTAAAACATATATATCAAAATTTTATGTGGCATATTAATAAGTTTATATTTTACAATTGAAATGCTGAGAGCTCCAGGGATGATGCTGCTTTCAGTTAGCAGCCTTTTTTTTTTCGACTGGCTTTAAAATCTGCGAGGGGAAAGGGTAAGCGCGGGTGCGCGGGTGTGTAAATGTGCATGTGTATGTGCAAGGGGGTATGCACATAACAGGCGCGGGCGCGTGAAGGTGCAAGCGGAAAAAAACGCTGCTTTGGGTTATTCGTCATTTCGATTTTCTCTTTTTAAAGTTTTTTTTTCTTACTTGAAATGAACACATCAACGTCTCGTCGACACTCATCATCGCACCGGCATTATCAAATTCTCCGCAATAGTTGGGAGCAGAAAATAACGTAACTAGCTGTCTTTTCGCGAAAAACTCGTAGCCATCTTCCACCACCTGTAGGGGCAATGCAGGGACAACGTAGGGGTAAATGGGTGAGAGTTTCTTGCAGCAACGGGGGGGGAAAATCACGCTAACCAAGCAAACAGTAATTATAGCGCACGTCTACAAAAGGGCGCGTGCGCATACGCGTACACACCACATCGTGCTGACTCTACTTTACCTGATGCGCTCTGCATATCAAGTCCAACTCATGTTTTCTTAAAAAATTGTGAACTACATCCTGACCAAACGTGAACGAAACTCCTCGGTCGTTTTCTCCCCACCCGTTTATTTCCTTTTCCGGGTCGGACCATAATAAATCACACAGGAGGCCTATACAGGGGAAAAAAAAACAGGAAATGGTGGAATATGAGAACAAGTATACAGAAAAAAACGCGCACGCAAAAAATGTGGACATGAACATATATATACACATATACATGTACACATGCGTGCGCGTGATGAGCGAGGGGCCAGAACAACTTCGTGCAACGGCAACGTGGAATGGCCCAAAATAAACAACTCCGCGCACACGTTTTTAAAGAGCCAAAATGTTCTGCTCTCTATTCGCAAATGAAGAAAAAAAATTCTGAACAGGCAATATTTTTTTTTGTAAAAATTGCACACACTCGCAAAAAAAAAAAGGAGGTAAAATGCAAAAAGCTAGCCATTACGATGACGTTTTCAATCACGATGGCAATGCTTTCCATTTGCAACCTCTCGGTGAGCTGCTCCTAACCGCTGGCTCATTTGCCTATCTTAAGTTTACCATTGTCGGGGACATCCGTTGGCCTGGTTATCTTCCTAATTTGTTCCATATTATTTAATTCAGGCGACAGTCCGCCATGCATACAAAAAATTTTTTCGTCAATTATTGCCGCAACGGGGAGACAGTTGAAGCAATCGATAAATGTTTTCCACAATTTTACACTGTATCTTCGTTTACACTCATCGTAAAATCCGTATATTCTGTTTATCGAGGCACATTCGTGATTTCCTCTTAGTAGAAAAAAATTCTCGGGATATTTTATTTTATACGCTAGCAGTAAGCAAATGGTTTCTAGGCTTTGTTTACCTCTATCCACGTAATCTCCTAAAAAATGGGGGGCGCAAAAAAATAAGCAAATGGGGGTAGACAAATATGTGCACGTGCGTGTGTGAAAGCATCCGAATGAGCTACACGTTAGAAAAGCGTTCTACGGAGTATTTTTCCACTTGGGAATTGAAAACGTAACGTGTACACAGAAACAAGTGAGGCATTGTTACGAATTATCTCCTAGCGCAATCGACAATTCTCCATTTGCATGTTGGTAGGCATAAGCAAATGGAGCCCCATCATTGCGCGTATGCACATGCGTAGAGGCATGCACGCGCAGGCGATAGCTCGACCGCTCCACTGCTCAATCTCTGCACTGATCAATAGCTCCATCGCTCCATCGGAAATCTTACCCAAAAACAAATAATTGGCATCCGGCGGAAAGCCGCCATACTCGAAGAGCCTTAGCAAGTCATAAAACTGGCCGTGAATGTCTCCACATATTTTTATGGGTGCCTCGAGCTCCAGTAATATAGGTTGATTAAGAAAAATTTCTCTGCTGGAAAGGCATAATATTTTTATCTCATTTTCTGTCAAGTTAACATTTTTCCCCGGTCTGGTGCCTCGAACTTCTATTAGCTTTGATATTACATTATCTATATCTATTTCTAATGCCATAATAAATGTTTACTTAAGCGAAATTGAATTTATCTCCTTGGAATGACGAAATGGCACTTCTCCTTACAATATTTTTTGTTAATCATGAAGAATGTTATTTTTTTTTTTTTTTTTTTTCCTTTTTTTCTTTTTTTCTTTTTTATTATGGGGTTAAAATGTACGACGAGGTGGGGACAAAAAATGTATGCATTTCTTTAGGGGAAGAAGAGAGGATGGGGGGGGGGGGGAAAAAAAACATATACGTGCAAATAAACGTGAGGATTACCTTGCGGCTAAACGAGCAGATTTGCGTGCTGATACGCGTGTACATATGCACGTGCATAAGCGCTTACACATGTGCGTACATAAGCATTTACACAAATGCGAACATATACTGCATACACATGTGCGCACATTTATGTATATGACACGCATAGGTGTATAATGCTGCGTGTATCGTGCTACGCGACGCTTTCGCAAAATGCAATAATTATAATTATCCTGGAAATGCGTCCCAAACGTGCTTCTTTACATTATTCGCTACATGAGAAGAGGCATTTAATTTTTTGAAATGCTGTAAAAGTATTTTGAATTAATTATTAGGACTTTTAACAAATTACCCCTTGTGTTATCCTGGCAGCATGAGGTAAAAAAAAAAAAAAAAAGGGCTACGTTTTGCTAACTGTCTTATAACTACTGCTGCGACTGCTGCTATGACTACTGCTGTGTTTGCTGCTGCGACGATAACGGTAGCTCTTCTTCCCTCTCACACCCTTCCCAATATACTGAAAGCATATTTTCTCTTATATTCCACGCAAACAGCAATACACATATTTTTTTTTTCACATTTGCGTGAGTGAGTGTTGACGAGTGTATGCGTTTTGTTGATATAGCCCGTTCGACTCCTTTGACTGCGTCACTTTATTAACTCTTTTATTCGTCCTTTTCTTCGTTATTTCTTCCGTTTTTTCCTTTTCTTTTTTTTTTTTCCTTTTTTTCTCTATTTCCGTGTGCCTCCACGCCTTGCCTTAAATTGTAAGCGGCTTTTGACTGTACAATTTAATATTTCTTAATGTATCGCGTTTTGGCTTTTCCTTTGAGCATTCTCTTTTTCTTTCACCCCAGCTTCTATGATTCTTATTTTTAATTCTATATTTGCCTTTGCCCTTGCTTTTGCTTTTTTTCCCTATTCTATTTTTACTTCTTACGTAAAATAAATTAT
>NC_020406.1:1527660-1533043 GCF_000321355.1 Plasmodium cynomolgi strain B
TTATGGTATTATTTTTATTATTATTATTTTTTTTTTTTTCCTAAATTAAATGGTTTAAAAGATTGTTAATTTGGACCTACGAAGAAAAGATATGTCAATATGTTAAAATTTAAATTGCATGAAAAGCTTAAATGTTATGTGTCAAAAAAAAAAAAAGTGAACATATGTGAAGAGCATATGTGCACATATTGGTACATGCGTAGGGAATGTATGTTTGCTTATACCGCACGTATGCTAAGCGTGTACAGTACACGTCGTCCGTTTGTAAGTTTACACGTTTGTGCGTTTGTATGTTTATGCGTTTTAAGTTTACACGTTTGTGCGTTCTTATGTTTATGCGTTTGTTGTTTGTATGTTTATACTTTTATACGTTTGTATGATCATACTTTTTTATGTTTGTGCGTTTTTATGTTTATGCGTTTGTGCGTGCGGCTTGCGACTAAGTGAACATTCGAGGCGTAAATGAGCAAGCCGCATTCGCACGGGTAAAGTGTGCCAACGTACAGGCTACTCGGGCAAAGCACGTACATAAGCGAAGAAAAAAAAGATAAAAGGTGAAACGTAAAAAGGTTGGAAGAAAGAAGCAAAGGGGAAGGCGGCGTAAAATTAACTGCAGTAGTGTATATTATATTGTATGTATAATGTTCTTTTATTTTTATATGTACACGTATTTTTTTCAATTTTGCTGTTCTTGTTTGGTTGGCAATTTTTTTGCTTGCCTTTCTATGTTTTTTTTTATCTGTACAGTTGCAGCTTCCACCCGTTATGTATGCATCGCCTTGTACGCTCACATAAAGTGAAAGAGAAAGCGAATGCGGAAACGGCGTTACACGGGCGCATATACATGTGAAATTCCCGTGGAGTGAAACTGTTACACAGAATAAAATAAATCAAAAATGGGATAAAAAAAAACAGGGGGACCAAATTTCTTGCAGCATAAAGTGAAACAATCGCCTCGTACAAATGTGTTATGAAATCTTGTGTAACATCTGTGAAACGAGGGCACACCGCGTTGTACAGCGTAGTAGTGCGTTCTGCCCTGTACTGCTGCCTACTTTACTACCTGCCGCAGCATGCCATATAACGGCAAACACGTATACATGAACACCTCGTAGCAATTCCGCCTGGTTAACATAATTTACACACCGAGCGAAATATGCTCTTAAGCGAACAGTTCGCGGCAAGAAGAATGCATACAGTACAGTCCATGTAGCTTTTACATGTGCTAGCTGGCAAAAAAAAAAAAAAAAAAAATTAAAAGTTTCCCGTTCAGCGAACCCGAACTGGAAAAAATGTTGCAAAAAAAGCTGCACGGGAAACGTCACAAACGGTTTTATCACCTTTGTGTAGTATAAAAACGCGGGACGTTTGTGAAATAAATTTATTTTTTACCATGGGTTATTAAAAGGCGCTCGTTTTCCGCGCGCAGTTTGTGTTTTTTCCTGCACTTTTTTACCTCTTCACCGTTTTGCCTTGCCATCCCTAAAACAGTTTTAAAGGGTAAAATTACGAGGTGAGTATAAATGCGCACCTTTGCTGTTCTCGAGCCGGTATACATAATCAGCCACCATGTAAGTAACAAACACATAAACGTAGTGGCGCATCACAACTGTGCATGCGAAGAGGAAACTGTTGTTCTATATCGACATAACATACACGTGCTTAGATTTTTCCTGTAACGTATGATTGACACGCGTACTTATCTGGGACTATACGTACAACGCAGGAACCTTTATGTACGTATGTGTGTGCAGGTAAAAGACGGCGTAGCTTGCCACAAGTGTGTACGACTAAGGCTGGAAGAAACACTACACCGGTGGTTTACACACAATTTTTATTTTGCCACGAACAGGACATCATTTTACGAATCGTGTGTTCCTCTTGCCAGTCACATCTTACTGCCATTTTTTAATAACGTCCTTTACTCGAGTGTGTGCATTTAAGCGTTGTGTATATAGCATTAAGCGCGTGTAAAAAAAAAAAAAAAAAAGTGCATGTCATTTAGGAAAAAAAAAAAAAAAAATGGCTTGCTCGAAAGAACAATCACAACTTTGTTTTGGCAATTTTTTGTCACCATTTTGGACACCTTTTTAAGCAAATCGCGGCTTGCAAAAAAAAAAAAAAAATAAAGGTTTAAAATATCCAAATCGGTCTAACCTTTCTGCTATTACGAAAAAATGCATTTTCAAGTATGTAGCTAAGAGGAAAGAACCAAGCTGCTTCATTTTGAGGAGAGAAAATGAAGTACGTCGGGGGTTGAAACAAACTACGTGTACACAGAATTATGCACATCGTAATGGCAAGGGCGTTTTTTTTTATGCATGCACAACTTTCTCACATGGTGAATAACGTTTAGAGGTTGCGAATTACATAAACGGTCTGCGATGAACGTTGTTTAGCGAAAAATCCCTTGGCACAAACTGATCACGTTAAAAGTGTAACAAAAATGATGCACTGTTGACGTGTATTTGTGGAGGCATTCCCCCTTTCATTAAGTCAATTTAGCTGCGTGCTGTGCTCCCTCACGAGCCCCAACTTAGTTTTGTTTCCGTTTCGATGTGGTATGCCAAGCGCCCTACATATGCGCGATGGGAGATTTCGCGAAAAGTGTGCAACCGGAGGGACAGCAATGAGAAGGTGTCCAAGTGGTTGAATGGGGATACGTCGGTTGAGCACACAGAAAGGTATACAAATGCACATATTTGCGCGCACGTTACGTTATCAGAGAGGTCACCGAATGGGGAGTTTACCCAAAAAGGTTAGGGGGAGTATCATAATGGCAAGACGGACGTTACGCCCATTGCGCTATGCCAAATGTAGTTTCACAACCACGCAGGCTTAGTTTACAACAACGTGGGGGGAGTACTCACATATATTCCTCCCCTAAAGCACATTCTTTGCAACAATTTAAGAATTTTTTTTTTTTTTTTTTTGTTCCTGGTTGGTCTCTCAAAAATGGTACATTTTTATGAATCTTTCACTTTCCTAAATTAGCTGTTGGACGCTAAAAAGGGGAAGAATCATAAAAAGTTGGTGTCAAAAAAAAAAAAAAAAAAGTAAAGGGAAGGGAAGGAAAGGGAAGGGTTGATGGGAATAATGGAATGATAAAGGATGTATGTACTTATTTGTACATATGCACATGGGGGTGGTGATTACACTCTGCAGTGGCACAACACGTGGAGAGTAGCAACACCATTTTCCCCGTGGCATAACGAGTGGGATTAACACCCAGAAAAAATGCAAAAACATGTAGATGTGAAAAGAACAAAAAGGGAAAATTAGGACTCAATAACTGTATTTATGTCCTTGTATATTTTATCTAATGGTCCCTTTTCCCTAATAAATTTGCAGCTGACTCCATCGGATATTATTCTTCCTTTTTTCTTATATTCCTGATATTGATCTTTGGAAAAGTTGGTGAATCCCCATTTGTTGCTAACAAAAACTTTCTGTCTACCCGGGAATTTATATTTGGCTCTTCTCAATGCCTCACATGCCTTTGCAATAAAATTTTCTTTAGTTCTTATGGAGAGAAGTACTTGTCCAATATCAACCCTTGCAACAACACCGTTCGGTTTTCCAAATGCACCTCTCATACCTGTTTGTAGCCTATCAGCACCTGCACACGACAACATTTTATTTATTCTTAACACATGGAAAGGGTGCACTCGAACTCTTAAGTGAAAGTTATCCTTACCGCAATTCGTAATCATATATTTGTTTGCACTAATACGTGCTGCTTCCAACGCCTCTGAGGATATTTGTTCATATTCGTATGACACTAGGTGAACCACTCCACTAAATTCATTTACGTCTGCCTTTTTTCTTCCCATGTCATAAATTCTTATCTTCGGATCGGGTACACCTCTACAGTATCTGCTTTTGGGATAAGGCTTGTTTTTGCAGTAGCGGTAGCATCTCGCTGGTCTTCTTCCCATCTGGTGCGTAGGAAAGTTAACATGGAAAAAAAAAAAAAAAAAATGAGATGACAACTCGGTAAAGAAATAGTATGCGCACTCGACTATGTTTGTAATAACTACTGCACATTGGTGATAAGCGAACTGTGGGGAGACCTCCCCGCGCAGTAGCGCAAACCTTCCTTCCCCTTAACAATTGCACGAGAGGTCATATGCTCAGTGTAACAACGTACATACATGCGTAAGTTACACCCGTGATTGTATATTTTGTTTTTTCCAACCGAGCGAATGCCTACTCACTATGCGTAAGTGAAGCGCTTGGTTTGGGGGAGGGGAAGGAGGTCTCCATGTACATGCCGAACGAGTAAGGTACATATGGCTATGTACAATTACGGCGCGTGAACAATAACCGTTGAACGATTTTTTTTCTCTGCGCTCGTATATTACCTTGTCGAAGAAATGATACACTTAGAGCTCTCTGGTGAGTATTCCGTGGGAAGGTCCGCTGGGCCAATTCGTAGCTTGGGGATTTACAAAAATGCTGTTCGCTCGAGATGTTTGCAAAAATGCTATTCGCTCGTGATGTTTGCAAAAATGTTATTCGCCCGTGGGGTTTTCTTCTTGTATTTGTTCGCACGTTTCGTTGGCGCGTTTTGTACGTATTTTTTTTTTGTTTACTTTAGTTTATTCATCTATATGCATTCGTACGTTCGCGCGGTAACGCAAGTGTTGCATTGCTGAAATGTTAATCAAATAACGAAAAAAAAAAAAAAAAAAAATGCTGTAACTTACGACCAAGTGTAGGAAAAAATGAAGAAAAATTATAAAAACGAAAAAGAGTGAAGCGAAACGGGAACGAAAAAATTCAAGTGATACGAACGCGAAGCGAACAAATGGCAAGATTGGCAAGGCCAAAGAAACCTAACCCAAACGAAAGAAATGGAACGGAATGAGCAGAAAGTTAGAGGTGTAAATAAAAAAATACTTCCTCGTCGGGCCATCCGTGCGACCACGTGGGGTGATGAGTTGGTTCAAGCGTAAACTCTGCAAACCCCTGCATCTGCCTATAGTTCCATACAAGTACGCGCAGCGCTATGTATATATCATTATGGGCATAATAATAATATTGATGGAAAAAAAATGCCTCTTTTTTTTTTGGCGCAAAGTTGCCCCTTTTAAAAACCCTGTGTTAATGAGCGCTATATGCATAAACATCTGACATAATGCGTTCGCACCGGTAAAGCACTTTTTTTTTTTTTCGCCTACAAAAGTTAACCAGTGGTGAAGGGCTGGTACCATTTTTTTGATAATTTTTTTTCCCCCCACCCACTGCTTATTTTATCTCACCTGATTTGTTTCTGAAAAGGTGAAGTGATGAAATGGTATAGTATATTATTTTTGCTTTGCGCAAGTTGGTCAAGGAGAAAAAAATTATCCACAAAATTTATGCTTTTTTTTTTTAAATT
>NC_020406.1:1533053-1546829 GCF_000321355.1 Plasmodium cynomolgi strain B
ACTTTTTTTTTTTACTTCCTAAGTGATGCTTCTACTAAAAGCATTGCTCCCCTGCCACACAAAAATGGAGACTAACAGGCGCACGGCATCACAAAAAAAAAAAAAATTGTACGTAAAAATACATATGTGATCATGTGCGTTTGTGGGATGCTAACGTGTCTTATGGTCAACCACTCTGCTAGATTATACCTTCCCGGGAAGCAGTCGATCTGTTGCACAGTCCCTTTGCTCTACTCCTATAGCTTCTCTACCTCACCTCCCTCATGCAGATTTTTAGGAGTGTCTACACTAAAGTTATTCGTCTTGTAAATTTTATTTAGAAGCGGGGCCAGGCGTAGCCCAACGGGGGGGAAAAAAAAGAAAGCCTGCAAATGGGAGCCACTAGCCGAGACGTTTCTACGGGGGCGTACAAACCAGCTCGCAGTGTGCTGCCCCTGCCAAAGCAGTCCTTGCTTGCGCGCTTGAACGTACACTCATGCGTAGATCCTTCCACTCCGATTACGTTCACACGTGTATACGCTCACACGTTTATACGTTCACACGCTTACTCACATCTGCATGACCCTTTTTTCCGTGCAGCCACCCAATTAGGGTTTCTACGTGCATGTATGTACACGCTCTGCGAACCCGTGCGGCGAACACGCAAAATGGGAAGCCGTCTCGGAAGAGAGCATAACTAACAAGGCACAAGCCAGGCATACAAATTGACACGCGTAAAAAAAAGGTACTCACCCGAAGTGCGCACTCATCGGTAGTGGGATCTGACCGCTCCAAGCAAACAAAGCCAACGATGTTAGATGCATAATCAAAGAGGATCTTTTTAAAATGCCAAGCGCAGCAAAAAAAGAGCGGGCATATACAGGCATGGAAAGGTGAAGAAGTTTTTTCTTTTTTCTTATTCCTTTTTTTTTTTCTTTTTCCGTTTTTCTTTTTCGCGTTTTGCGACAATGTGGCAGGTTTTCTATGACCTCTTTGGAATGAACAATCTGAAAGTGCACAGGATGGGAAGGCCCACGTGATCGATCCCCTTTACTTCCTTCTCCCACAGAAAGGAAAATTTTTAAAAAGCAATCGGCCCCCATTTCCTTTGCTTGCCTACGTATGTAAAGTGCACATATTATGCAGGTAGTAGTGTATACATTAATACGTAAGCTCTCAATTTAAAGCTACCTCAATCGTTGCTACGACAACAAGGGGTAACGCAGCAAAAAGGTTGTCGCAGAGAAATCGCCTTCCTTGCTATATAACATATGTGGCGTAGCACCCCGAAGGAGGTTTGTGCGAATGAACTTTTGCCTCTGCAAATTAATTCCAGGGGGAAAGGGAAAAAAAGTAGCATCGCGCGACAATGGGAGGGCCATGACAGGCGGGGTGTATAAGCACCAGCATGAGCATAAACATTTTTTTTCTTTTTCGTTTTTCTTCCTTTTTCACATTTCGAAAGGAACAGCGGTAGGGGGGGAGGTGGCTTAAGAGCTAGCCTTTTTTTTTTTTTTTCACATACAAACTGAATTTACCACTTAAACAAAATGTTGCAAAATTCGTGTAACCTTAGCAGCCCTTTGCAATTTTCTGGCGAAATTTTGTATCCCCCATTTTGGGACTTCACGATTTATTCACTCAGTGTTGCACGATCAAAATATAGTGGCCATATTTCGCACACCGCGTAACGTGTAGCTGTAGTATTACCCAACCTTTAATGTAGCAAAAATGAAAGTACTGATATGTCGGCAAGAGGTACCTTTTTTTTTTCGTTTCACTATTCTCATAAGTGGGATGAATAGACGAACGACTTTCATGTCGGCCTTTACCTGGCCAGATTGTGTACTTCTGCGCAGGTTAAAGGGTTCGCATCAATGGGGTAGATCAAAAGGAGAGGTGCACAGTAACGCATTGCGATGTATGTGTATATATGTGTGTGCAAATTTATGTATATATTACGGATAATTATGTTTGCTTGTGCCTCCCCGAAACCGCCTTATGTCACTTTATAAGACCCCTCAGGATAAACTACAAAGGAGAAATAAACAAATGTGTTGGTCCATTTATGCAGTTATAACTATTTGTATATGCTCCACTTAGATATTTGCATGTTCATCCATTTGGTCCACTCGCATAAGCCGTGTGTGCGGCGTAGCAGTGCAGGTGTAACGTTGCTTTTCTAAACAGTTAATAAAGTACCCCCACCCCTCCTCCTTTTCTAAAGGGATTCTCCCCATTTGGAATGGTAGCAGCCTTATCGTGACCCAATAAAAGGTACGACTGGGGCGGTCAACCCCTCAAATGGAGCTTTTTTCGAGTTGGTCAAAAAATGTTTACATGAACGATGTAGATGTAGCCTGAATTCGCGAAAAAAAAAAAAAAGTACGAAATGCGAATGATCTACACGATGCTGTTTACTCTGTGTGTGTTTCCTCGTATGCGAAAGTAGCAACATATTTCCTCACATATTATGCTCCGCTATTTTGCTAACGCATTCTGTAGGAAGTGGCGAAGTCGTTTTGTCTCGCCAATTTGGGGTCCTGTACCCGAGGGGTTCGAACTTTATTGTGCTAAGGTATTCATATAGTGGTACCCCATACGGGGTGCGTTTTCTTCTTGGAGGAAGAAATACTGAATGGAGAGAGTTACTACCTTCTTCCTCTAAATCTGCCGGTTGTGGAGATATGAGCACATTTTATTTGGCACATGAGCATAGGTAATCACGCACAGGAGAACGCGCAAATGTGTGCAATGCATGCGATGTGGTTATTCCAATTGGTGAGTGAACCCCCTTAACGATTAGGAGGAAGGGGGCCAACACAGATAAGGCTTTTTCCCTCTTTTTAAAATGATGCTCCGCAAAACGCTCGTAGAGGGGAGAAGCTGCGCTTGCAGACACACAACTGCTGCGAAGAAATGGCATACATTTGTAAGTTTACCTCTATTTAAAAGAATGAAAAAGAGGGAGCGGATGCTGACGGCGGAGGATACACATAAGCACGCATAATCAGTCATGCAGAACGTGATTTGGTGTACTACTTCATGCGTATCACATGCATGTTTCGCTCATATTGTGATGGCGCAATGGAAGGATACTTTTTTTTTTAGTCCACCATGCTGTACGTTGCTTTGTTCATTCTTTTTTTTTTTCCTTTTTTTTTCATTTTCCCATTTCAATGGTTAAATTTCTAAACACCTTTGAGACCTAGTAGAATTACCACCCGCGAGCTTCGTTCCGCTCTTTGTACCAACAGAACGGGTACCTCCCACAACGCGAAAGCTTCGATACGCCCTTTTTTTTTTCCTCATGGATAGTAGGCAAATAACAGGCTAACTCCGAGTTAAGGCAAAATTTTCGGGAGCTCTCAAACAGGGTAGTCTTTTCATTACGTATCATTTTTAACCCTCTACCACATTTTTGTATGATCGTTCTTAAAAGCGCAGTGCACAGCTTGTTTGCATTTTCATAGCGGTGGGTACAGGGAGACAAAAGTGCTACATGTTGGAAGGATCGATTTGGTGCTTTACACATTGTATAGGGATGGATGTACCCTCTTTCTCCCATGTGGTATAGACGAGTACTCCTTTAGCCTCCCCCCCACAACTGTAAGCATCGGTAGACTGTACATGCTAACACGGATAAACACTTTGGAAGGCTTTCACTCGTGCATCCGATTGGTACCGTGCACGCTGCTGCGCATGGGGGGGAGTTCCCCAGCCCAACGAAAGGTACACAATGTGTATACATATATGTATTATATGTATATTTATATGCTTATCCTGATCGGACACTAGCCAGCATATAATATGCTACCTTGTACGGGAGCACGTCATGCCTATGTAGAAGACTTTTATATTTTCACCGACATACAGCATACGTACCTTTGCCGCTTTGCAAACCCAAGCGCTCTCCATACGAAAATACATATCAAAATTGGAAGTCCTTTTTTGGAGTATTATTTTGTTTTTTTTTTAAATTGGGTGGGAGGTACCACGTCAACGGAGTACAGTTAATACTGCCTTTGCGCATTTGCTTCTTTTTTTTTTTTTTTTTCAAAATGATTGCATGTTTTGTTGTCATTTTTTTTTTTGCGTTTCACTTTGTGCTTCCCTTTCTTCACTTCTTTATGATTTTTTGTGATTTTTTTTTTTTTTACCTATTAATTTTTGTCGAGCGGATGGGTCAGGTTTGGTTCATTTGGCCCCCTTCTCCGTCCACGTAATCAAGGCAGAAAAAAACATATCATTTTCTGCGACTGTTTTTTTTTTTTTTTCCTCTTTTTGCGGTTATCCAAATATGTTTGTTGGTTCGTACGTGAAAGAATGCATATTGAATGATTCCCATTCCCATTCCGCATTCCTTCGCCAGGATATAAACTCATTTTTCATTTGGTACGTAAATGGGATGGTGAACAAGTATATATAAATGTAGCATATATGAAATATTTTTTTTTTTTTTACGCACGAAAAATTATAAACCTTTACGCATATATTTAAAAAATATTATCAATACGTAAACGTACCCATTTTAAAAAAAAAAAAAAAAAAAATTGAGCGAGGCAATACGCGCGACGGTTAACAATAAACTATTCGTGAATTAATTTTACGAAAATGTAAATTTATGAAACTGCAAAGTATGGTCATTCGTTAATCGTATTTGAAGAAGAGGAGGAAGCGAACCAAACGCAGTAACGCGAAAAACGCAAAACGTAAAACGCAAAACGCAAAAAGCGAAATGCAAAAGGCAAAACGCAAAATGCAAAATGCAATAACGCAGAAAACTCAGTGACGCGAAAAGAGCGAATCGAAGCACTCAGGAACAGTTTAGCCTAACCGAACCAGATTTGAAGAAGAAAAAAAAAACTGATTTATATGTACCTTTACAAAATAATTAATCATTTCAAAATACGCCAGAAGAGTTGGGCGCATTTCAACAGTAACAGGATTTATTCGCCAGTTTCGTCACAAGAATTTTATTTGTTTGGTGATTTAATTTTAGAGTGAAGTACTTTTCGTGCCTTGATTATTTTCGCTTTTCCTTTTTTTTGTAAACGAGGAGCACTCAGGGTATGCCTTTGCGTGCAGGATCGGAATTGCTGCATAGCATAAGCGCAAAGCGTGTCGGCAGCCATCGCCCGATGTGCCATCGTGTACAGGTTAAGAAAGCCAATTCGCACAATCGTGCATAATACATACGTATACATAATCACAGGATGAATGCCTGACCCGTTCCCCCGCGTGGTATACGCACGTCCAGAAGCGCATACGATTTATGCAATTTTTCATGTGCGCTATGCAACGCCCTTGCGCGCTGGAATACTAGAATTGTTCATTTGTTTTTATCGTTTCCTTTTTTGTGCCTTCCCTTCCCTCGTCCAACACACGTATTTATTTATACATGTGCATGTTTATGTATCTGTAATTACCCCCTTTTTTGTTCACCTGTGTGCCCCCCTCTCCACATGTCGCATACGTCCCAGTAGTGTGCGCATGGCAGTTGCAGGAAATCGGCCTGTTTATGTAGCGCTTTTGTTTTACGTAATTGCAATTCGCTCGGCGCGTTGTTTCTGATTGGAGCGATTTTTACCATAGTTTTTTTTTTTTTTTTTTGTTTTTTTTTTTTACCGTGTCTGTAAATATAAGCACATGTGTAGGCATATGTTTAAGCATATACATGAGCGTTTGTACATGTGAGACAGGAAGGCTCAGCTTCTTTTTTTTTTTTACTCCAACCGTTTTACGCCAATCGCTTTACGCCAATCACTTTACGCCAATCGCTTTACGCAAATCGCTTTACGCCCACACGCGAAGGAGAGTCAGCAGATAAAAATGTCAGCAGCCGCCATAGGAGTCGAAAACAGATGTTTAATGAAAAACCAAAAAAACAACAACGGCACATGTGATAGTATCAATGTAGACATAAATCATATTATAAAAGATATATATGGATTTAAACATGGGAGAAAGAGAAGCGTTCAGTTTATCAACGACGACACGCTATTGAATAGCCAGGACATGAAGAAAATAATAAAGAGAATAAAAATTCAAGAGAGCTATGGGAGTAGCAGTACGGGTAAACATGGACCATGTGACAGTGAGAGTAAACAGGAGGAAGATTCATTGACGCTACCTCCACAGGATGCCACTTGCATCAATAGTGAGGACGCTGTTAAAATTGGCTCGGGGGTCGACTCGGATAGAGGATCGGACAGTGGCTTAGATAGAGGATCGGACAACGGCTTGGATAGAGGATCGGACAGCGGCTTGGATAGAGGATTGGACAACGGCTTGGATAGAGGATCGGACAGCGGCTTGGATAGAGGATCGGTCAACGGATTGGATAGAGGATCGGTCAACGGATTGGATAGAGGATCGGTCAACCGCTTTGATAGAGGATTGGACAACGGCTTAGATAACAACCTCCTCCATAGCAGCCCACATGGCTGCACCAGTAACAACCACATACGAAACAGCGACAAGCGAAGCTGCCCCCAAGAATATGACAACTTCTGCGAAAACAACCGCTTTGTAAAAAGACAGGCGAGTAGCAACAATCAGGTTAGAAGCGACTCCACAACGGAATCGTTAATCCACCGAGAAGAAAACAGAAAAATTTTGTCCAAGCAGTTCGAACTCTGCATCGATAACGTCCTAGAGCATATCCGCTCGTGTAACGAAATTAATCAAGCGAAGAAAATTATGATTCCTCTGTTAAGTGAATTTATATTAAACAATTTCATGTGCCTGGATGACCATGAGAGGGTTCAAAATGGATACAAAATAAATATCGACACTTTGCAGAAGGAGAAAAAAGTTTTAATAAGTGCCGTAAAAACGCAATATCAAAAAATTATACAATTGCAGAAATTGGTGGATAGCCAAAAATCTGAAATAAAAAAAAAAGCGATGAACTGAATCAGATCAAAGCCAAGGTTCATCAGTACTTCTACGACATTAACAATCCAAATAAGAGAATTTTTTCTATATTGTCCCCAGACGTGTACTAGGTTGGTGCTAGCGGGCATGGGGTGGGGGAATAGCTCCTACGTATAGCAGCACTCGATCGCCTTCTTAGGGGAGACTCCTTTCCCCGCACGTTGTATATATACCTCTGCATGCCTTCCCCCCCGAAGCACACAAAAAAAAACGCACATTCGTTCCATACAGTAACCCTAATGATACAATTTGTAACGGATGTGCTGATTTCCCATAAACACGTACCAGTGAAAATGCACGCGCCGTTTTATATGCCAAGACGGATAATAAAACGTTAGCCAATTTTTTTTTTTTTTTTTTTTTTATAATTTTTATCCCTGGTGCTGGTAAATCCCATTGCCCATATGCCCGTAGAGTCATCACCTACTAATAACTTTTCTATTTGACAGAATGATTGCCCACATAATAATTTTTTTTTTCCATTTTTGATTTACGCTCACGTGAGGGAGAGATTTGCCTTCTTGTGCAGCACCCCAAAGGAGAGACAAAATAAAAAAAAAATTATATGC
Organism: Plasmodium cynomolgi strain B; assembly: GCF_000321355.1. NCBI lineage: Eukaryota > Apicomplexa > Aconoidasida > Haemosporida > Plasmodiidae > Plasmodium > Plasmodium cynomolgi. Next base: position 1,540,541 of record NC_020406.1, read on the forward strand.
ATTTCACCAGGACGCTTTTTTTTTCTTTCTTTTTCATGTTGCGCCTTTTTATTTACGGCGCACAAGGGGAGTAGCAATTGGTGAAGCGTCCAAAACGATTAGGGGAAAGAATTGCATAAAATTATTTTCCACATCACGCTGCGTGTGTGGAGGGGCTCTCCTATGTACGAAAGGTTCATCGTTCCGCGGAGAAGTTTTCGAAGCATTATTATTGCCACACTGGAGGTGTGAGCTCACAGTTGCCGCCTCGAATATGCGAAGAGGCGCTGGGCGAAGGAACTGCCGCTTATCGAGGGAACTGCCACTCACCGAAGGAACTGCCGCTCACCGAAGGAACTGCCGCTCACCGAAGGAACTGCCGCTTATCGAGGGAACTGCCGCTCACCGAAGGAACTGCCGCTTATCGAGGGAACTGCCGCTTATCGAGGGAACTGCCGCTGATCGAAGGAACTGCCGCTCACCGAAGGAACTGCCGCTTATCGAAGGAACTGCGGCTGCTCGAGGACATTCGTTCAGCCGCCACAACTGGACGCACGTAAAGTATATATTAAGCAGAGGTGCATCCACGTGTGTAAGCATACCTACACAAAGCTGCAAAAAAAAAACTCCTCCCAATTTTTGCGCCCAATTTTTGCGCCCAATTTTTGCACCCAATTTTTTTAATTGTTAAACGTACACTTTTATTACAAGTTTTTTATGAAATGTTTTTTTTTTCTCAAAAATGAAAAACGCAATAGTAGCAAAGTTAAAATTAATATGATGCCCCCCAAATGTGTGTTTTTTTTTTTATTTACCGCCTTCTTATGCACGGCGTGAACGGTTGGTTAAATAATATTTGGGTTGGTCGGCCAAGTATGCTTTTCCCCCCTTTGGGGCCAACGCACGAGCAGGAGCGTTTTTTTTTCCTGGCCAATGCGCAACTTGTTAAGGAAACAAAAAAGAAAATTAAAGCAACTGTGCCAGGGGGACACGCGTTGGAAACAAAACAAAGCAAAACAAAACAAAGCGAAACGGAACGAAGCGAAACGGAACGAAACGAAACGGAACGAAACGAAGCGAATCGAAGCGAAAGGAAGCAAAACGAAACGAAGCGAAACATTTTCAACTTAACAAAAAAGTGGGCAAGGAGGAAAGGCTAAATGGTTAAAGAGACACACCCCCAGGAGATGCTCATACATCGGTAAACGATCAAAATTGGGAAGGAATGAATGAGCACATGAAAAAGGAGGAAAAATCAAAGGGGAATTAAAAAATGTGTCAAATGGGGTGGTCTCTACATGGAGTCTTCGCAGGGGGCATAGGCTTGTATAACGGGACCATGCCTTTTGCAAGCTCCATTTTTTTTCCCACTACCCTTTTGTTGCCCCTGTTGGCGGCGTCCCCCCGAAAGGCTAACACACCCGCCGCTTACTCATGAAAAGCATTCCAAGGTCGATTGTTCTTTTCCGTTTTGGTTTTCGCCTCATTCTATATTTGGCTATATACGCTGCAGCAAAATCGTGTTGCCGTTTTATCTCTAGCAAATTGATAGGTAAATTTATTAGAGGGTTGAAACTGTTGTCTTGAAATTCATCATCATTTTCGTTGCAGACGCTGCTACTGTTAACTGAATTTTGCTCCTCTGTCGTTCTGCTGTTACTGCTGGGAAAGTCACTACCTGGTGGGAAGTTCCCATTGTGGAGTGGTTGCCTTTGATATAATTTTCCATTAGGAACAGAAACGGATGATGAGGACTCACTGTTGTTGGTAACTCCATTGGTTGATCTATTATTCGAGCTTCTGTCCTTATCGCTTGATATGTGAGACACCCCTATGGTTGACGTAGTGGTGCCTGCCCCGTTCGAGGCGGTACCACTGACGGGTAATGCTACTCCTCCATTTGGAGTGACGGCTGCCCATTTGTTCTGTTTGTCTAGACCCGCCGAGGTACCACCATTGGTTGGGTAATACACATGGCTACTATCGTCCTCTCCCTTTCTCCACTTCCCACCCCCGAACTCTTCCTCGTCCTTACTCATATTGCTGACCTTTTGATTTTTAATAATTGTATCGATTACATTTTTAATATTCGTATTAATGATTAAGGCATCTGAATTTATATGCTTCTGACAATTGGGACATTTCATCATTTGGGATTTACTCTCTCCCCCTCCGTTGTGTTGATACCCTGATGAGGATACCTGAGATGAAGAATAATCATTTTTCCTTTTTCTGTTATACCTGTACAGGCATCCTTTGCAGTATGTCTCCCCACAGCAAGGTAGAGTTGTCGGGGAAGTGTACAATTTTTTGCATAAAAGGCACTTGTACAAATTGGAGATTTTATCTCCCTCCTCATTAGGGTAGTAACTGCTATTCCCTGTATGATGTAAACTGCTAAGATTTCCACTAGGGTTAGTACTTGTGTTGCCCCTGCCATCTCCACCCCGATCACCATCCATGTCAGTATTCCTACTATCGTTATTGTTCACGCCAAGATAAATATTAATCTTATCATCAACACTGCGATATAGATATGCACTCCCACTAACATCTTCAACGTCTTTCATAACCCCATAACTTCCATCCTTCAAAATATAAATCTGATCATACTTATTAATATCTTCTGCTTTAATTTTCGTCAAAAAATTCGTTGGAATTCCTGTGGGTACCTTTATCTTCTTGTTATTATTAAAAGAACTCATGGTACAATTTTTAATACTGTGTCCCTTTTTCCCACACATGTGACAGATGTAGTCAGGAGAAACATACTTTGTGGTTGTGTCTTGATTGCTTACATGGTTATGACCCGTTTGTGTCTTCTGTTGACTTCTCGAGTTTGTGTAATTATTATGACTCATAGCATTGGCATAGCTACTATTCTGTGAGGCACCCCTCATTTTGTAGTACTTACTATATGTTCCTGCCACTCCGTTTTGGAAATGGTGTTCTCCTCCTCTCGAAGCGGAATACAACGAGTTGTACGCATTTGAACTCTTCGAAATGGAGGAAGCAGACGCAGAGGCAGATGCAGAGGCAGACACAGAGACAGACGCAGAGGCAGACACAGACGCAGAAGAAGGGGAGGCTATCTTCTTAAATTTATTGTTCACGTAAAACTGGGAAGCACTACTTCTGTCCTTTTTATAATAATTCAACATTCTAGATTTGGCGTAATCTGAACGCTGATGATAGGGGTTATTTTTTTCCATCACTTCTTGGATCTTCATGTCCTCATCATCCTCATTACTTTCTTTCATACTTACAGCATTTCTGTTGTAGACATTCCATGGCTGTTTACTGCTGTATGGGTAGTTGGTGGTTCGGCTCATTTTGGGTGCTCTGTTTAGCTCGAGGCTATTTGGCTTACCCTCGTGCGCCCCTACGCCTCGATGACTGCCACCTATTCCGCCACTATCGTATGTGCCCCCAACCGTAGTAGTGCCCTTTGCCTTATTATCGTGCACATCGCTTTGTCTCCCTCCGGAAAGGGGAGTACCTCCCCTCCTGTTGTCCTGCACACTTTTGTTCCTTTCCAAATAGGCATGATTACTTTTGTGCAGCAACTCTTTCACCACGTCTATATTGCTCCGCTGAATTTCTATCAGCATTTCATTTTGTATGCTTTCATATTCGCTCAACACTCTGTTGTTGTGGTAAAGGAGGATGTCTAAGCTGTTCTGTAGATTCAAATTGGTCACTTCCAAAATTTTCTTCTTTATCGTGTTGTAACTACAAGGGAGGGAGATCCTTAAAATGTTCGCGTTCCCTTTGCTCCCCCGAAAATTCCAGTAGATGAAGGTGTTGATCATTTTGCTTCACAGCGGCGGAGTTTTAGAGCGTCTCTGGGGGTCAGCTAGCGGTCAGGCTAGCGGCTAAGTTAGCGGTTAAATTAGCGGTCAAGCTTTCGGTCAGGCTAGCGGCTAAACTAGCGTCAAGCTTGCGGTTAAATTGGCGCTCGCCCAATAGCGACCACCAATTAACTGCGGGGCACAGTCCCTCGGACGCGCTGATGCGTTCCTTCCCCAACCTGTTCCGCTTTTAACTCTTCGCAAGGTTCGTACTAAAGGTCGCCTCGATTGGTTTGTCCCTCTTGAGCACTCATTTCATCTGCATATGTATATTACCAAAACGAGGTGCACAAAAAAAAAAAAAAAAAGGCCTACGCTTTGGAGGAGATAACCACGCAATAAACACGCTAATGTAAGGATATGAAGACACATACGACTAACGTACGAACACATGTAACTGTTGTAGTGGGAAAAAAAAAAAAAAAAAAAAAAAAGGGGGGCAGTTTTGTAGGTCTATTACTGTGTGTTTTTTTTTTTTTTCTGCTTTAAAAGTTTAAAGTTTTTCTTTTATTTTTTTTATTTTTCTCCTTTTTGCTCATCTGTAACGTTTTCACGTTTCGATTGGAGCAACAGGCAATTTCTCCTATATGGCTACATTCGCTGCGTGTTCATTTTTTTGTTCTTCTATGCAGGTTTTTTTTTCTACGCTGTCGCTTAGCGTTGCATGGAAACTCCTCGCGGTTTCGCCTTTGGGTGTCTTAGTGCAAACGTGCACATATACGTACATATATACACTTATGTATATATGCATGCATGTATGTGTTTTTTCTTTTTCCTTTTTCCTTTTTCCTTTTTCCTTTTTCTTTTTTTCTTTTTTTCTTTTTTCTTTTTCCTTTCTCTCGCTTCGCTAAATGACAGGGGAAAAGGCGAAACTTCTGATCGTGGGTGCACTGAACATTCATACAGTCCGATTTTTTATTCCTTTTTTGACTTGCAATGGGTGAATGTGTTTTTCCAAAAAAAAGTGTGCACGCATAAGGTGTAGAAGTATATACATGTAGGCATACGTACGTATGGAGAGTACACACGCCCACTATACTGCAAAACAAAAAAAAACATCACACACAACCACGCGAAATGTGGCACATTGTCACTCTGTAAAAAAAAAAAAAAAAAAAAAAAATAGCAAAACGAGGAAATCGCTAAAAAAAAAAAAAAAAGGACCTCTTGAAATATCCAGTTCCAGGGGGAGGGGGGGGGGTTCAAAAAATTGCCGTTCTTCTGTTACGCATGTGTATGTGCGCCCAAGCACGTACAGACGTATTTGCGTGAGTGTTCTTAAATTATACGTATGCTCTAATATAAACACATACGAAAATGGGCACAAGGAGAGGTACGTGGCTTACATTCCTATGTATACATATATGTACACATGGACGTATGCCTCCCTGCCACCTTACATAGGCTAGCTCAGCTCCCCTTTTGCAACAAGTCCTACTTTATCCACCTCAAAAAAAAGAGTGTTCTTTTCCCAATTTTTTAATGATGTTAAAAGAATTCACAAATGAACGCATAGCAGTTTTTATTAACCGTCACATGAAAAATGTCCTTCCCTTGGCACATGCAAAATGGGCACTTGTGTACATATGCACACAAGGGTAGGTAAGCCTACATGCGCGCAGACATACCTACATACATGTAGATACTCCTACATACGAGCAGGACACACCACTTAATAGCACCTTACAGAACGAACTGCCAAAAAAGGAGAAAAAAAAAGGTAATTTCGGGTTAATCTACTATTGTATATATGTTGTGTATATACAATGTACATATAAAAATTCATGGCCCAATTTCTACAGTGACGTTTTATTCTAAATAGAGTTTCATTTCAACACAGTGTGGAGTTTTAATATGTGCAATAACGCTTTGGATAAGGAACGATCCTGAACCTGCAAAGGGGAAGAGGGTGTAGAAATATGAGAAGGGGAACAACGCTTCAGCGATGTACTCACATGTGCACGTACACACATGGGACGTTTTTCTTCTAATCATAACGGGTTTCATTTAAAACAAACATAAGGTGCACATATCATGTGTATGTCAGGCGTAGGAGAAATGCTTTTACACATAGTCCTCAATACGTTGCGTATATAAGTTATTTTCACATGCAGAGCATTATATCTCTTGGGAGGGTCCCTGCCATTCGCATATATTCAACGCGTGGCATCAATGTACGCCCCGCCTCCCTTGCTTATGTGCGAGGTATCTTTATACGCGGCGAAAAAACCTACATTTTACAGTCCAGGAAGATGGGGGTTTTCTTTCTCCTACTTATTCCGTGTACAAAAAAGAATGCGGGAGAAAGAACATGAAAAAAACGAAAAAAAAAAAAAACAATTACGCAAAATAATTGGAAGAACTTCCGATTACTGGGAGAGGCCTGAAACGAAAGCTTTTTTATTTTGTTTTGCTTAATTTTGCGCTTTATTTTTATTTTATTTTATTTTTTTTATTTT
>NC_020406.1:1547159-1554843 GCF_000321355.1 Plasmodium cynomolgi strain B
AAAAAAAAAAAAAAAATCTTCAAATGGCATTTAGCACATAAAGGGAAAGAAGAGCATAATATAATATTCCTCTTTCCTTTTAGTATGTACTGTACGTACACCTTGGCTGAAAAGGTAAGCGTGAACACTTGGCTGGTATATGAAGGAAGGGCCCCTGCGCTCGTATGGTACATCACCCGCGAGTGCTCATACGCGCACGTACAAATGTTCATATGTATATTTGTATATGTATACTTATATATGTATATTTACTGTATGTATATTTATATATGTATATTTCCTATATGTATATACATACGCGCTACAATTATGTGCGTCATTTAACGCGAAACGCATTTTTTTTACTCGCTCTTAAACGAAACAGCTTTCACTTTATCGAACACAAAGTTGCGACTTCGCTCTTTCTTTCCCCTTTCTTCACGCGCAATTTAAAGAATGAAAAAGTGCCTGCGCTATGCACGCTTTGCAGATTTACCAAAATTGATTAAGCGGTCCTTCCAATTTGCGCGATAATTCTGCTTCATAAAAAAGAAGCTATCATGTTTCTCTCTTTTTTGTTGAGTCTCTTTATAGCGCTTTGAAAACTAAATTAGCCATTTTCTAAAAAGCACCAATGTTCGCAAAGCTAGCCCTTTTTATGAAATAAAAATTAAGACTTCTTAAAGGAAAAGTGGAAAAAAAAAAAAAAAAGCATAAAAAGTGTGGAAAAAAATATGAACGGTTAATAAAATATTATACAATTTTTCAACCAAAAAAAAAAAAAAAGAATACTTTATGCACACAGAATGGACAGGGCATTCCGTTTGGTGTCTTGTCGAAAGAGGAAGTAGTTCTCGCACAGAGCGAACCACTCCTCGTTATGTATGCATAAAAGGCGAACACTTTTATTGACAACGTTTTACGAATAAAAAGATGAATTACCCAACTCGTGGTGTTACTGTAACTGCTGAGGAAACACCATTTAAACAAACATTCACGCATCGTCTCTTTGGGATGTTCCCAGTTCGCTTTTTCAAAATAGTACCTTTATTTACCCAACCGGCTATGCATCATAAGTGTGTAAAAAGGAGAAAAAACGAAAAAAAAAAAAAAAAAAGCCAAACAGTTTGGAAAATAAATGCGCATATGTGCTACAACCTCGCAGGGGTGTTCTGCTGCAAAGCAGTTCTCCTCGCAGCTTTCCCCTCCCAAAGGTTGTCCCCCTCCTTTTGCGAAAAACGCGTATGGAATAAATTTTTTAACGTTAAAATGTTCGTTCGGGGTGATCGAATATGTCCCAATGTTTTATCCTCCCCAACGATATTAAACATCGCTAAAATAATGGCAACGGTAGAAATGCCCGCAAGCGTGGTTGCAAAAAAAAAAAAAAAAACTATTTTATCGAATTTGCCGAGATAGAAAAGGCTGCTAACAGGGGTAATGTGTTATTACGGACTTCTTGGCATATCGCATGTGAGGACGTTCATTTCGTGGGGACTAAAATGAAGGAGCACACACAAAAAAGGACATACTTGCATGTGTACATATATTCATGTGCTCACCCGCCCATCTTGTCGTTAACCACGCCGTACACCAGGCACAACCATTTCCACAATAAATGCAGCGACGTAAGGGCAGCTAATTTTTGAAAAGGAAAATCAGCCGCTTTTTCGCTTTCCCCCTTCGGCACAGTAAATCGTTCAGATATGCTTTACGTAGGAACTGCAAAGGGGGAAATGCCGCAACTTGTGCGGTAACTCGACGTAAGCGCGAGGATTATTACTCCCGCTATGCACCGATGACAATGGGCAAAAAAAATAAGTATATGAAAAGCGCTCCTTTTTGTGCTGGCGTAAATCCGGAACAGGGACGCAACGTGTGCGCATAAGTATACATAATATGTATACACGTATAAGTACACCAGAAAGTAAAGGTTTATATTTTTTTCCAAGTTCATTGCTATTGTGTTGAATTTCACAATTTTTACGTTTATTGCCCTCGTCCTGCTTTTTACCCAAACAAGGGTTAATGCCCCATTTTTATTTTTGCCCATTTTGGAATAACACCTGGTTCACCAGATAAGGACTCATGTTCATCTCGACAAAAAGGATAACTCGAAAATGGATTCAGCGGTAAGGAAGCCTGCCCCGAGGGACTTGGGCGTTCACTGCATTTGTGCGGATACGTACGCGATCGTACTTGATGCCGCCCCCACAAGTAGATAAACACATACAAAAAAGCAACTATAGTGTGATTGGTCAATTTTGTTTCCTTCTTTCCCCCCCCCCCTTCTCGTCTCGTTAAACCGCACATGTGTAAGTGACGAGGGGGAAGCACTAAATGCGTGCCCACGATTTAATTACTCCTTTTTTTCGCCTGTAGAAAATTCACTTAGAAATAAATGCTGGGAAGTGTATTTATGATGGCAAGACAGTGAAGCCCGATAACCGAAAGGGCAAACTTGTCCTTTATAAGGTAAATGAAAAATGGCTTCACGCCTTTCGACAGCATGTTGCAGTTCTTTTAACGAGTTACGGCGATCAGTGATAGAACTGACGTTTGGGCTCCTTTCCCGCCACCCCCGTTTGTTAATTTGTGCTTCTATTCCCATCCCAATTTTACTATTTTTTTTTTTTTTTGTTTTTTTTCCCCCCTTAACTGTCAAACTATTGCTATTGTGAAAAAATGAAAAACAGATATGCGACAATCTGTACAACTTCCAGTGGATCAACAGGGAAAATAACAAAGTTGAGGTATTTTTTTAGAGGCGAAAAGAGATGACCCCAAATAATGCAAACACTTTTTACCTGAACATGTTGAGCAACGCTACAGAATGCATCACCTCCCACATGAGAGTGCTAACCGTCTGTGACGTCCCATCTCATTACATTTAGGACAATTTGATTTTAACGAAAAGCATATCCCTCGAAAGAGTTGAGCAGTGCAAAACTGGGCGGGTGTATCTCCTCAGGAACAAATTGCGAGGTAAGAAAAATTTAGAATATACCCAAATGGGTTATCCTTTCAAATTGGAGAAGAGACCAAACGCATGGTTGTGTTTTTCCCCTTTTTAGGTGAAAGGATGATAAGGAGAAAAACAAAAAAATCGCAAAATATATAGCAGTTGAGTGGTCTAAACAACTGGGTGCGTTTCTATGGGGTTATTAGCACACACGTATAAATTTATGCCTATTTTTTTTTTGTTTTTTCCCCCCCAGGAGAGGTGTCCTTTTATTGGATGCAAGACTATGACGATTCGAAGGATGAAGTAAGTTAAAGCATTTATTTTTAGGGGAGAAGGGGGGATTATCTTTTTTTTCCTGGCCCAATTGGTGCAGTTGGCGAGTTGGTTCGTTGGCCAGTTGGTCAGTTGGCCAGTTGGTCCGTTGGCCAGTTGGCTGAGTGCCCCTATCTTGCCGCTTATTGGCACCTTTTTTACCCCATGGGCTTCATTTTTCTATCGCACCTCCACCGCGCAGGTCTTCGTGAAGAAATTCAACTCCATCATAGCAAACGATTTGTCCAAGGGTGAGGCCTGCGCTGCGGTTGTACTTCCAACTCGCGCTGAGAAAAGGAGGGAGGAACTCACAAGTGTGCACCTCAAAGAAGGCTTATATACATAACTAGTAACACACCCTGACATGCCCCTTCCTTCTTCGCTCCTTTTTCTCTCACCCCAATGCAGATATTGGGAGCAAAAGGAGGTATAACCCAAATGACTACTCGTCTGGGTTGTCCGACTTGCTATTTGCTCACAACAGAAATTTGCAGGGCGTCGACTCGAAGAAGGGTGAGTCATCACAAAGGGCAAAGAAAAATGCTTCAAATGTTTTTCCATTTTGTTTCCCTAATTAGTAAACCTCCATTTGTGCACTCGTGTATGAAATAAAAAATGACACTTTTTTTTTTTTTTCCCCCTAATTGGTAGCGGTCTCCTTTAAGGACTTTTTTGTGAAAGAAAATTTTTCGAAACTGCTTGAAATACCGGAGGCCTACGAAGAACTGAAAATGTAATAATCCACGAGAAGGAGAGAAATAAAGACGCGAACGTGTTGTACTTGTGTGTGGTTTATATACCCATTTGTACCGACGATGTGGCCCATGGATGAGCCTCTCCGCCGCTGCCACTTTGATCCAATTCGAACCCTTCCCTACATATTCTCATCTGGGGGAACCCCTTTTTCGAAACACGTGCAGGCACATGCCTTCTGGGTATCAGAACAAGTACGACATCATGGACTTAATAAATAGCAGAGCTTTGAACCCCAATTTGAAATCGCTGGACATGTCCCTGCCGTCCCACCTGAATTTCATTTTGATGTCCCTGAGTGAGTCGCATGTGCGCGTGATGGTGTGAGAGCATAACTAAATATCCGCACATTTCTATGTGCCACCGGCGGGGAGTACCCTTGCCGCGTCGCTACCACTTCGCGTTCATTTTTATTTTTTCATTTCATTTTATTGTATATTGTTTTTTTTTTTTCTCCCCCTCGGTCCCCCAGACTTACCCCCACCAGAAGGCAACATCAGCGACCGTAAGGCAAAACACAAGAGACCGCGGAGCAGTTTCACGTTTCCATTTTGAGAATCGTTATGTGACCACCTCTTCGATGTCTGCCCCCTTCTTGGGGTAGCCCTCATATAAAGTTTTTCCTTCTATTTTCCTTCCTCGCAAAATTGCAGCAATGGAGTACTTAGTTGAAGCGTTGGAAAATAAATATAAAAAGGAAGAAAACAACTGATGCGTGTAGCAGGGTCGCTCGCACAGAGAGAGAGGGAGAGGGAGAAGGAGAAGCGAGTTCGTGTGTATTTCCCAAAACTGTGCATGAAGAACAAAAACATGGCATTTGGAGGAACCCTCGAGGAGGGGCAACATGCGAAAAAAAAAAAAAAAGCAGAGTAAATCGCAGCAAAATTGGCTGCAACGAAATGACAAAAAGGGGGGGTTAAAGGGGAAAAAATTAAAAAGTCAAATTTGGGCATCGCTGACATGCCATATGTGAGCAGCGGTAGGGTGTTAAATGTGAGCAGCCAAAACGAACGCGCCGCTGATGTGTTAAATGTGCGTGCCGCTGATGTGTTAAATGTGAGCAGCCAAAACGAACGCGCCGCACTGGCCGCGCTGGCCACACCTCTTCACATCACTTGGATAACAAATGAGATATCAAACCAATAAAGTACAACAGAGATGAAAATAAGATTCCCTTGGACGCGTTGCTCTCCTCGAAGTCTTTCTGTAAAGTGGGGAAAAAAGGAAAAATGCGCGAATGGGAATGAGTGCGCACAGGGATGGGAAATAAAATACACGCACATGCATGGTTAATTGCAAACCGGGGGGGGGTCGTTTTTTTTTTTTTTTTTTATTTTCCCCCCCCATGTGCGCATTTACACAACTTGCGCATTCGCCTAATCCAACCTCCTCGGTATTTTTCTCCATAACGCTTTCCGTGTACAACCTAGACCAGTCGAAACGACGACATAGAGCCTTTTTGGGAATTTTCAGCTCCACGTCTTCTGTACTCGTTTCGACCACGTTATATAGAAGCCTGTAAAACAGATCATTCTTGTCGCACTTCTTGTCATACGTTTCGTCATCTTCCAGTTTTTCAATATTGGTCATGTCGCTGTATGGATCCTTTTCCCTCCAGGAGAAGTTGTTCGCCTTGCTCACTTTGCCTTCAGGGGGGGGAGGGAGAGAAGGATGAAAATGAACAGAGGAGAAAACAACGAAAGGGGGGGAAGACAACGAACGGAGGGGAAAACAACGAAAGGAGGGAAAACAACGAAAGGAGAGGGGTACTCATCGAAGTAAACGCATTCTGCCCAACCATCACATTTGCGCGCACCTTCTTTTGCGCACGTCCTTTCGCGCACACGCCTGTTCACCGCATCGGCACTCTCGCGTGATGTCGCTCTTTACCATCCACCAAACGGGCACAGAAAATCACCGCGTCGTCCATATTCTTTATGGTTTTCTGGCTGTTCTCAAAAACATATTCGCAAAAGGTTGATACGTATAGATCTGTGTCTTCATCGATGAAGTATACATCGACCAGTAGAATGCCATTCATCACAAGGGGGACTAGCACCTTGAGAGAATGGATCCTCTCGAAAGGAGTGTAGTGACAAAAAATGGGAAGAAACGAAAGGAAGTGAGTACTCTCGGGACTAAATCTGAATACCAACTCCATGCAAAAATTCAAACCAATGTACAAACAAATTAAAATTCGATACTTCTCGTTGTCTTTTCCATAGGTATACAAAAACCCAAAGATAAAAGAAATGGCAAATTGAAATATCGCTATGATAATAATTTCCACGTAAAAAAAGTTGGTAATTTCGCTCCCAGCAAAATCTCCAAATCTGTCATATATGTATTTTTTTTTTTCATTTGATAGTATTTCGTATGCTTCTCTTATTTTATTAAATCGCTCGAATGAATCTGCTTCTTTGTTTTTGTCCGGATGGTACACTCTGGATAGCCTTCTGAACGACTGCTGAATTTCTGTCTTGGATGCATACGCGTTTAACTGCAGAACTTCGTACAAATTTTGATTCGTTTTTCTCAGTTCGTATATGCCCACACAGAAGAGGAGCACCAGCGCGATGTACACTCCGTACTCTCGCTTGCCTTTGTTCCACGACCTATTCGGTCCTATTAGCCACTTTGTCAGTGGCGCGATGATGATCATGTGGATGATTATCTCCTCCATTTTGGAGTGCACGCGCCGCGCTCGTTCTTCGGTTGAGGAGCGTCACGCAGCGGCAATGCGGCGCTACGTCAAAATGGTGCTACGCCGCAATGCCGCAATGCCGCAATGCCGCAATGCCGCAATGTCGCAATGTTGCAATGTTGCAATGCCGCAATACTACAATACCGCTGCACAGCTACACCGCTTGACAGCTCAGCAGAGGCGAGCACTTCCGACGGGGGAGGACAAACGACTAGGTCGAAATGCGCATCCACGGGGGGCCCCAACGGGGAGCATACCAATGACGAAACGCAGAATGCCGCGAAAAAGGGGAGACAAAAATTACATAACTCGGTTGGTGCAAAAAGTATGCATCAATGTGTTTTTCTATTTCGACAGTCAGCACAGCTAACTCAATGGCTTATACAAACACGTATACACACGCGCGTATAACCTTGCACGTGTATAACCCTGCGCTCGTACAACCCTACACGCATATAACGCTACACGGGCATAACACGTCTGTAAGTCTTCTACGTGGAAGAGTCTTCTTCACTAAAAACTCCCCCCACCTGGCAGATCATTTTAGGCAAACGTGTCACGCTCGTATGTTGCTATACGTACAAATAGAGCGCCGGAAATGCTAATGCGATGCACGAGGGCTGTAAAGGGGGTGTAAGGGAAATATGCAACTAGGCGTTCGCTCAGGTGGCCGCCTGCTGATCGTGCGCGCGGCATGCCAAACGAACAATGGAGAAAGAGGAGCTAGCCACAAGTCGCGCTAGTAGAAATGCTTATGGAGATCCAATTGGGGCCCTGGAAAGCTGGTTTTGTGCGAGCGGCCAAGCAAGCGTCCAGCGCAAAGGGCCAGCACAAAAAGTTCGCGCAAAAAGTACGGGCATACTGTCCATACAAATATTTTCACGTATGCTCATATAACAATACTCTCTCCCCAGAGCATATGGCAAAACATCAATTGTGTGAGTAAAACAAAAAAAAAAACGAACGTAAAA
>NC_020406.1:1555033-1565415 GCF_000321355.1 Plasmodium cynomolgi strain B
CGCCACATTTTGTGTAACGCAATGTAATCGGAAAAACATCTATAAAAATGGAACGAACAGATGAACGGCTAAGCAAAATGTGAGGATGCAAAACGTGAGGGAGCAAAATGTGAGGGAGCAAAATGCGAGGAAGCAAACTGCGAGGAAGCAAACTGCGAGGAAGCAAAATGCGTAAAGCATTCCTCCCGCTCGATTTCTTCATATCAGAAATCAGAAAGCGCCAAGTGAACGATGCGCAAGGAAAAGGTAAAATGTGAATCGTCAATCGTGAAACGTGAAACGTAAATCGTAAAGGCGTTATCATACATATGCGTACGATACATGCGGACGATTACGCGGCATCGTGGAAGGGTTTCCAGAACGTTTGCGTTTCTCCCGGACTGAGTATCAGTGCGGGTCGCGTCAGGTTTTCGCGGAGATGAAAAGGCAAAATGGCGAAATGGCGAAATGGCGAAATGGCGAAATGGCGAAGTGGCGAAATGGCGACATGGCGAACAGACGACATGACATGTATTTTTTTTTTTAATTTAAAGCAAGGTGAAATGCGTTGACAATGGAGGTGGAAGCAGATCGGGCGGAAAAACTACTACGTCATAGTAGAAGACGCAACGGGAAGAAGCTTGCAAAAGAGTAGCAACTAGGTAGGGAAAACTGTAAGGCTGTTTTGGGGAACCCCCGTGCGTGGCGCCTTTTCCTTCCAAAATGTGCAAACGTTTTTTCAAAATTGTTCAAATGGACATCAAACCGCACGCGCAATGACATGTGTGCTTTGTTACGCGGTATACTCTAACAAATGATGTTGATTCCCCCATGTTGTGGCATACCTCACAGTTAATGCAAGAAGGTGTGTTAACTTGCCCCTTGGAGGGAGTGGGAAAAAAAAAAAGTAAGGAAGCTATCGGTTAACATTTCGCAAACGCGTGAAGGGGGGAATTATACACAAAAAAAAAACGTCGTGAAAAAATTATCTTCATAATGACAAAACTATCACGAATGAAAAAGCATACGTGTGGAGGACACAGGTTAACCCCCCCCCCCTTTTTTTTCTTCTCCCAATGCGGACTACTGATATCGAATGCTAATTTTGCTTTTACGTAGCTGAATACGCCGACGAATGATCTCCCGCATGGATAGATTTTTCTCACTCGTGTCACCAATCCCAGCATTGTAGTTGGTCCACACGTTCCCCAAGTTGGCGTAGTAGTCCATGGGATATATCTCTTTATATTTAACTGCCTGCAAAAAAACATAAGCTTCATAACTGTTTAACAGAGGTTTGGAGTTGTAATTCCCCCAGTCGATAGACAATCTTGGACAGCCTATTTGTATAAATACATCCACATTTTTGAACAAGGCTAATTTTTCATTAAATATTTCTGACAATAAAAGGATAAAAAAATATTTTTTTGCTTAACAAGATTTAAAATGTTTTGTAAAATATTGACATTTCCTTGTCTTCCCAAAGTACTTAAAATAATGCACACACTTTTACAGTTGGTACATTTTTTTATTTCATTTTTTCGTATTTCATGAAAAAGGGTGTAATTATATTTTTCCGTCGTTATTACTTTGTTAAATGGATTATATCGGTAGAAGGAGAAATCGGGATTGTGTATCATCAGGCTTTCCAAATGAAACCTCCCATCTGCAATGAAAACAATTTTGACTTGATTTTTTTGTAAAAATCGTTTACACTCATTTATGATAAATGCTTCGCTGTGATGACTGTTATGGTCATCCTTTGGGGGGATATCTCCAGGGGGGTATTTCTCCCCTTGTGTTGGCCCGCCTAAGGAGAGGCCATTTTGACTGGTCTGCTTCTCCACAACCTCTCCCCCTTGTCCCTTCCTCACAACGTGTTCATAGAGAAAGCGATACAAATTGGGGGAAGTGCACCCGAGTACCTCTCCCTTGGTGAGGGGAAGTACTTGTGGGATAGGCAAAAAAAGGTCAAAATAATTTTCTTTCTTTAAAATGCTATGCACATTATGTACAAGGCAAGAAAATTGTATTGTCCCAAGGAGTAAAATAATGTCACTTTTATGGAAATTTTTTTTTATCGTCTCCACCAAATGAGAAGAATTTAATTTTATGTCCACAAAAACATAAATACATCGTATTTTTGTCACAGTTAAGGGAACCAAACAGGAATGCCCATAATGAATGATCAAATCACAATGCAACTTCTCACTTGTGTAATCATCGATGCAACATCCACCATACGTGACATCCCCCAGGATAATAACATCTTCCACACAGTCACAAAAAAAATATAAAATCTCAGAAATGTACAATCCCCAAATTAATAACCCCTCAGGTAACTGCAGTACGATATTTTTAAATTTTTCTCTTAAAATAATATCAATGCATTTGTATATTTCGAAATTGTAATTTTCTGGGAAGGACTTTTTTATAGCCTTTTGCAGCAGCTCATTATTCAATATAAATTTCGGGATGGCGCAGTGGATTTTTTTCTTCTCTTTCTTCTCATCAAAAGTTTTGTTTTTCTCGCTAATTTGGTTCATCTTTTGTATAGGGGGATATTTCGTACGAGCGTGGAGGAAAAACTTGGGGGAGGCAGACTCCTCAAAATGGGATTAAATTGCCACTTATATTTTATGTGATGCATATACATACGCATGGTATACTACTTCGGGATGCCTGCAAAGTCGCCATATCTAAAATGGAAAATACTCCAACTGTTGCGCTTTGTCATTTGCGGCGATGCGTCCTTCCGGTGGGCACAGCAGAGGAACGTCCATGCATTAGCACGTGTTCGTGCGTGGGGCAGGTCATATGAGCATTCGCATCAGAGGGAAAAAATAAACAGGGAAAAAAAAATATGCATATATGTATATATATATATGCATATTTTTCTCTCTTTAGCGGTTCGCCCAAAAGGTAAAAAAAAAACTTCTCCCTTTTTCCCGTTGCATAAAAGAGACCTTACAACGACCGGCATTTTTCTTCGCAATTTCGCCCTGCCTTACTACCGCTGGAGGGACATGCACACGGATGAGCATCTAGTTGCAGCTTTATCCGCCTATGTACATGCATGCACCTACTTGCGCGCGTAGTTGCAAGGCGGAAACTACTTCATCCCCCCTTGTAGTGAAGTTATTTCTCCCCATAGGGAGCACACCAAGTGAGCGTTCGCTCTTCTCGCCTCAACATAATAACATCGTTACGTTGTAATCACGTGGTAATCACGTGGTAGTTTTTTTTTTTCCCTCCATTTAACCATTCCCTTTTTGATCCCCCTCCCGGAACGATTGTTATTCGCATCAGTTGTGTTCCTCAACTGTTCATAAAACCTCCTCGTTTTACTGTGCAAGGGGAAATTTTTTTTTTTTTTTACATAATCACATTTCAGTGACGGTTGTTCCAAATTGGAATTACTCCTACCACATCGAAATGGTTGCGGTGTGCCTGGGCGCAACGCGTTGGGGTAGGGTTCTCCACGACAGGGTGGTGTCCGCTCGTGCGTCAGTTGTGTGGTCAGCTGTGTGGTCGGCTGTGTGGTCAGTTCTGTGGTCAGTCCTGTGGTCAGTTCTGTGGTCAGTTCTGTGGTCAGTTCTGTGGTCAGTTCTGAGGTAGTTCCTGGTTAATACCCCCCAAGCGTTTCCACTCGTTGCGGCGAAATCGGGCATCGCGCATCGCGCATGCTCAATTTTTTAAGATATAACTCGAAGGGCGTGAAAAAAAAATAAAAAATCCAAAATGAAGTGCGTAAGGGGAAAAACCCTCAAGCGGTTTATTCTCCCGGCGCGAATGTAACTTCCCAAGGCACTTTTTCACAAAGCACCTTTTAAAACCGCTTAACCCTAGTGGGCACAAAAAAAAAAAAAAAAAAAAAAAATTCACCTGTGCAATGTATGGCGGCAACCTTGGGCACCCTTCCTAGTTGTGTACTTCACCAAAAGGCTAACTTTCTAATTTTGCACAATGTGTGAAAAAAAATTTACATGAAATGGAGCGAAATGGAACAACGCAGAACGAAATATAACAGCGCAGAACGAAATAGAACAACGCGGAACGAAATAGAACAACGCGGAACGAAAAACGAAGAAGGAAGAAAACCAAAATAAAGTGAAACAAAAAGCGACGAAACAAAAAAAAGGCAGCGATTGGATTGACTAGTGACTCCACGCCCCTTAAGTTAACAACAACCGCGGGCAAAGAGACATCAAAAGGCAAACGAGCCTCTCCCCTAACCCTAACCCTAACCCTAACCCTAATTCCCAATGGATAACAACAAACTTGCAGATTTTCCCGGAGAGCCCAACCTGAGCGCGTAACTGAAAATATTTTCTAAAGTTTCTCTGTTCTTTCGAAATTTAGCAACTCCACAGGGAACACATTTTGCCACGTAGCCATTTTGCCACGTAGCCATTTTGCCATTTTGCCATTTCTCCACTTCCCCACTTCGCCATTTTTCTAATTTTCCACTTTTTTTTCAAGCGGCTCCTGTGCGTACGAGCGACATCAGTTAGGTGGTGCCCCATCATGCTTCGCCAAAAAGAAGGGAAAGCTTTTTCTCTTGGCCAGAGGTTAGTGCATCTGCGGTTACGTAGGCATGTGTATGTCCAAATATGAGAGAAAACGGTGCTTTTTTTTTTTTGCGATCCATGTCGGAGAAGCTGCGCTCTTTTTGTTCCCTAATTTTATGCTATCCGCCTTTTTTATGCTTTCCCCTTCCCCCCCCTCCATGTGCAACCCACTGAAGAACCCCTCGAAGACACCATAGACCACGCATGCATGGACACTCTACGCATAGCAGAAAGAGTCAAAGGGAAAATAATAAACGAGCGTAAGGAAAAACAGAAAATGGCATTTTTTTAAAGAAGGGACACATGGTGCATGTGGCATGCAACGTGCCATCCAGCGTGCCATCCAGCGTGCCAACCAACGTGTCACCAGCACGGTGGATAAAATTCATCGCCACTCCCTCAACACTTCCCCCCCTGGGCAGAGTTCCATTTGGTTCTTGTCCTGTACATGCAAATTCTGAAGGCAAAGAAGGCGCAAAACAAACTTAACCGAGGTTAAACGGAAAAGAAACAAAATGGCGTTTGGGTGGGACACCCTATTCAAACCTTTCCTGAGCGTGTTGGAAAATGTGAGCACCATAATTTGGGTGCATATTTCTTCATTTTTTTTTTTTTTTTTTTCCATTTTAGGCATCGATGAGAAGGTCGAAAAGACCATTTCCGCGGCGATCGAATTGTATTCCTTGATAGTAATCTCCTCAAAAAAAAGGAAAAGTGAACGAGGCAACACATTCGTGTGGAACGTTGCGTATGGGTGTCCTCACATGTGCGTGTCCTCACATATGCGTCTCTTCACATATGCGTGTCCTCACATATGCGTGATGGACGAGGTTTTCTGCCCCTCTTTGGCGCATCGGTTGATTGCATCTCCCTTTTGCTTCTCACCCCTCCAGGAGAAGCAAAGCGAAAATAAGAACAAAAAGTACCTGCAGAAAATATGCTCCATTTGCGACACGCTGTCTCATTTGTTAATGAGATACAACGAGGACATCGTGGCTGAGCAGTGGGGGGAGGAACTGCCCACGCCAAGGGATGGTGACATTGGCGGGGCTTCTGGAGATGACACGCTGGTACGTTAAAAGAAGCAGAAAAAAAAGGAAAAGCAAAGAAGGGAACAAAATAAAGAGAGGCAAAATAGACCATTTGATTGATGCGTCACTGCACAAAATGCATGCGCAAGTGGCAGTCCCGATAAGTTGTGCGAACGGGGGGCAAAGATGTGACTCCAGATTCGTTTATTTTGTTTTATTTTATTTTATTTTATTATATTTTTTTTTTTTTTTTTTTCTATGTATGTACACATTTATGACTTCATTTTATTATTATTATTTTTTTTCTTTCTCTATATATGTCCATATTTATAACTTCATTTTATTATTATTTTTTTTTTTTCCATTCGAATGCGGATAGACAGAAGATGAAGAACCTGGTAAAGAAAAAGAGCCACTGACAGGTGTAAATTTGAAAAGGACTAAGAGTGTTTATGCTTGAGGAGGTTACTAGAAGGGTTGCCAAAACATTTTTTCTAGAAGTTCTCTCTCCAGAAGGGGACAAACCCCGCATGAGTGGTCTTCACTCAAGCTTTCGTACATTCGATATTGTCCCACTGTTTGACTGAATATTTCTTCCCTCCCCCCCACCTTTCCGCTTCAGAAAAGGAGCCTCAACGTGAAAAAACGAGTGGACCACCGGATGACACACAATATACCGAAGGTGAAAAAAACGTGAAAGCAGCGAAGGAGGAGTATCCATATTTGGAAGGACTCCCCCATGGAGACACTTACTTAGAAAACGATTTTTCAACGAGAAACTGCATCCGATGTCTGTACGCGGATAAAGAATTAAACGAGACAGAATACTACGACCCGTATAGGAAGATCAAGCCATTCAAAAAATTCCAATTAGGAGATACAAATTTAGCATTGCAAGATAGAAAAAAATTGAGAAAAAAAATTAACCGTATTTGTCGTAGTAAATCATACTTATTGACAGAGAGAAGAAGCAATACTTCCTCTACAGATGTGTCTCTCTCGAAGGGAGGAATGAACCATTTAAGTGATTTGGAACGTATCCTTTTAGGGATAAATAAAACAGTCACAACCTTTGGCACCGATAAAAATGACAATATAAATGCTACCGTAGAATTCTTTACACCATACGGAGGGAAGGAAAAAAATGTTATTCACATAAATGAGTATGACTATTTCTTTTGCAGCAGTAGCAATGACGAGTCGGAGGTGCAGAGCAGCACAGACGGACAGACACAACATGGCAGAAACCAAAAAGGGAAGAACCCCCTTTTCAACAGAATTAATGTCTTCTATGTAGGAAATAAAAAAGTCATACTTGATAGGAAAAAAAAAGAAAAAATAATTTTCCAAATGGATCCCAATGGTATCTTAAGAAAGGACATTTTCAAAAAAGGAAAAAAAAATGAAAACGTTTTAAAAAAATCGTTTAAGGAAAACGAGTGGTCTGATGACCATGTCGACTTCTGCTACCTGAATGAACAGAAAAAAAAAGAAAAAATTGTCATCACGAAAAGGAGAGATGGGATATACAAACGTCTATTTCGGGACCACGAGCTGAATGGCAAACAGGAAATTTTCGACTTTTACAGAAGAAGCATCTTCGGCATTAGGGAAGTTCATCTCTACGACGACGCGGAGGCCATGGCGTTTTGCATTATCAGACGAAGCCAAACAGGGGACAAAAAAAAACGCGAAAAAGAAAATCTTCGCAAAGAAAAAGAAAAATTTAAAGGCGCACAGAGAGACAGGGTTGCCTCAAACAAGCGCACCCACGTCCACACCAATGAATGGTCTCTAGAAATGGGAAAAGGATGCCCCGGGAGTAGCAAAGAAAATTCCCTGGAGAGCATTTTTTCCAAGCTGAAAAAGAGAAAGGAAAGATACCTTAAGGCTATTTACCTGTGCACTGATAAGGAGACGGGTCCGATTAGGAAATCGCAAAATTTGAGACGAATCAAAATGCGCCTTAATGGGGGGGAGGGGATGAGGCAGCCAATGGGGGAGAGGCACACGGGGAAGGTACCCCTCGCCGAAAGGGAGAAAGCAATGCATCCGGTCCCCCCACAGATGGATCCCCCCCTATGGGAAACCCAAATCGGAAAAGTGAAGAAGCCCAAAAGGCTGCCCAGAGGGGGGGTGGATGCGCCGCTTCGAAAGTGCACTAGCTCAGCTGAGAAAAAGGGGAAAATGGACAGAGGCGAAAAAGCGAAAGGGGGTGAAAAATTGAAGTTGTCTGAAAAAACCAAAAGGGGTGAAAAATCGAAGTTGTCTGAAAAAACCAAAAGGGATAAAAAATCGAAGTTGTCTGAAAAAACCAAAAGGGGTGAAAAATCGCAAACGGATAAACCACCCCTACGCGGCCGCTTCACCGCGAAGAAAGAAGGCCACCCCATCAGGGACGTTGGTGAGCGCACCGAGCAGGGGAAGCACCCACAGGATGACTCACCCAAGGAAGGCAACAACGGTAAGCTAGGCGACGACATCGCGAAGCTAGGCGACGACATCGTGAAGCTAAGTGACGACATGGCGAAGCTAAGTGACGACATCGCGAAGCTAGGCGACGACAGCATGATCTATAACAAAAACGAAAATGGATATATGAGTCTGTACAAAGAAGTAAAAGAAGGCAACGGAGGTGTGGCGGTTGGAACGTACTCAATGGCCAAGTTAGCATCCATTATAGAGAAGAGTCACGCGGAGGGAGATAATCCTGAGATACATGGTCACCAAAAAACGAACAAAAAAATTGAAGAATTTGTCTTTAATGAAAATTTAAAAGATATCAGCATTACGTCGCATAATATGAGTCGAAAGAGTTCCAAAAATTGCGTTAAGTATCATCAACCCCAGGGGGAAGGCGGTCAGGGGGAAAGTGGTCATGAGAAAAGCGGTCATGAGAAAAGCGGTCAGGAGGAAAGAGGTCACAACTTGAACGAGTTAAATGAACGAAGAGAAGCCTCTGCAGGGGGATCATACCGACCAGCAAATGTCCAACCAAATGGTTACTCAAATTACAGTGAAAGGGATGTCATCAAGGCAATCTCAACAGTGTTCAGTAAGGAAAACGCAAAGCTGAATGGAGAAACAGTACCCAGAAATTCGGTAACATATAGATTACCTACCAATCCTGATGATACAAGTGATAATAATTTTTTGAAAAAGAGTTCCAATTCATTGGCTGAAATGTCTGAGAGTCCCTTCGGGGATATTTCAAAAAATACATTGGGGAATTTGCGCGACCATGTGAGGCGGCAACTAAGCGACTCACAGAGTGATGAGATGAGCCATCAGCTGAGTCGCCAACTGAGCAGCCAAATGAGCCACCAACTGAGCAGCCAAATGAGCCACCAACTGAGCAGCCAAATGAGCCACCAACTGAGCAGCCAAATGAGCCACCAATTGAGGAGCCAAACGAGCCACCAACTGAGCAGCCAAACGAGCCACCAACTGAGCAGCCAAACGAGCCACCAAATGAGCAGCCAAATGAGCCACCAGCTAAGAATCGAAACAAAGGAGAGGCCTTTAAAAAATAGACGATCCGAAGTGAGCAGTGGATTAAAATCAGACCCTGAGGAATCAAAGGAGGAACAAAACATCGCCAACGCAGCTGCGGTTGCAGTGAGAACGGAGGGTGACCTCTCGAAAGGGGGGTTGCAAGAAGTGAATGGACCCCTGGAGGAAGAAAAGAAGAAAAGGCAGCAGTATCTCAGCAAGGGATTCCGGGCCTACGTTCACATAGTGTTATGTAAGGTGCACGAAAAGTAGACGCGTGGCGTGAGGAGAGGAACGGAGCAACGTACTAGAGCAGCGTGCTAGAGCAACGTACTAGAGCAACGCACTAGAGCAACGCACTAGAACAACGCACTAGCGGAGTGGACCGAGTCAGGGTGTACGCACACCCGTGAACATGCCAGCGCCGCTTCAACCCCACGTCCTTCTCCTCATTTCCCCTTTTCAGCCGAATCGAACGTAGTCACGAGAAAGTGCACCGTGTTCTTTGACTATACGTCTAAAAAAGTCAGCATAGTAAGAAACAGAAAAGTGTTTAATATCGATGTGGATAAGTTATATGTACAGGAGATACCCACCTATGAAGTTGGCCTAGGTGTGATCGAATTGGTACTTTCCAAAAGGAGGTCCAGAGTGCTGTTACTAGAGTCTCGCGATCTCGTGGGGTTGCAGAACTTGGGAGATGAAATTGGCTGGATCAGCACCCCGAATGGTAAGGCACAGCGGAGGGCCATTATCCGGGTGTGCCATGAACGTGATGCCCCATGGGATAGTCCACACCTAACGCTTAATACACTGTGGGGAAGAGGCAATAAAAGAGGAGTCTTTAGTACATCCGGGAGAGTCCTAAAAGGACATTTTCTCATGATGTGCAAACTTAATCGAGTCGTTCGTTTAGCTTCCTATTCGCAGTGCAGAGACATACGTATTTTTTTCTTCTTTAAACGATAGGATCATCCCATTACTCACCTTTTTTCCCTTTTACAATTTTGCGAAAGATCATTTAGGTTTGCACCCGTGGGGCACCTCGTTGGACATGCGGAGGGTAAGAATGGAGAACCACGTCATGAGGGTGTGCGCCGCAGCACGTTTTGATAGCTCTTCGATGTGAAATTGGCCCCGTTTCGCTATAGCGCTTGAGCCGTTTTCCCCTTTTGCAGACCGCGACACAGAATATGGAGGGACGAAAAAAGGACATAACATACAAGCTGAATAACCATAGTAAGGAAAGCCCTAAGGGGTGGCCTTACCTGACAAGGCGAACTTCTTTTAGGAGCCTCCAAAAAAAAAA
>NC_020406.1:1565565-1577208 GCF_000321355.1 Plasmodium cynomolgi strain B
TTTTTTTTTCCTTGTCAGTTACAAAAAGCAAGATAAGTTTCTTCGACAAAATAAAGTTGAACAATTTTTTGGGCAAGAAAAAATGACGCACAAATTGGGGTACAATATATCCCTTTTCCCACCTAATGGGGGGATGAAAAAAAATGGCTAAACAAATGTTCAACACACAGATTATTCATTCGCCTGTTCTTCCATTGTCACGCAGAAATGATGGAGACCACTTCCCTCAACGTTGATCACCAAATGGTACTTCCCATCCTTTTAACAGAGGAGCAACACACGGAAATTTGCACACCTCACTTGAGTGTAATATTTTTTTCTGTCCATAATTTATTCCACGTGATAGAAATGATCAGCTAGAATACTTATAACGTCCTCCACCAATTTTAGGAGGCAACTAATATGATGGTGTCTGTCTTGATCGTGTGTTGGGGCATATGGTCCATTTTTTTCTGCCTGTATTTTTGCCATAATTTGCTCAAAATGGGTAACAAAATTGGTAATATATTTTTTTACTTGAATTAATTTTTTTAAATAATCTTTTTTATTATTCCTTATTTGTTGGTTTAGTATTTTTTTTAAAATCTTTTTTTCATTCATTAAATGTGTGTAAATTGTGAAGAAGTTCATTTCCTCTTTTTGCAATTTTTTAAAATTTTTTAATTCGTCTATCAGTTTATTTTTGTGTGCTAAATTCTTCGTTTGTCCTTCATTTTTTTCTTTTTCCCGACCTCTCATTTGTTTCATTATTTTATCCGATATTGCAGGGGTTACGTCTCTCGCGTTAGTCATCATCGTCGCGGTGTTTTTTTGGTCATTTCCTTCTATTATGTAGCTTTTGAGGTTTATCTCCTTTTTGCAATTTTGACACGGGCGGACTGGCACGTTTGGGTGCTCCTCTTCATCAATGCGGTGGCTTCGGTTGGGAGTGATTAGAAGGTGAGGGGGGGAGGCAATGGTTATGCGTAGAGGCTGTAATGGTGCGAGGCGGCGACAATGATGCGAGGCGGCGACAGTGATGCGAGGCCGCGGCAATGTTGCGAGTCCGCGGCAATGTTGCGTAGCATTGCTTAAGGAGACCGACCCCGATGCGTGGTTAACAGAGTGGCGCGAAAATGTGCCTCTTAAAAACGCACGTGAACTTCACAGTGCAGTATACCTCCTGGTCAGGCCATGGGGAACTCTCCGTTGAGGCCCTTTCCGGAGGAAGAGACAAACTTGTTCGAGGTTTTCCCTTCTCAATTTGGATCCATAATATTTAAGCTGCTCATTTAGGTAATTTTGCATTCTTTTGTCAACAGATGCGCAGTTTTGAACAAAATCGATAGTGCATTTCGGATCAGAGTTTCTTGTACTCTCTTTATCGACACATATTCTCACGTGAGGATTTCCCTTTTGTCTCTTTTGCTTCGACATTGTATCGTAACCTACCGCAACTTTATTTGATTCTTTTTGTTTTTCATTATGTTGATCAGCATGTCGTTCATAATTGACCCTATTTTTGTAGCTCTTCTTCAATGTGTACTCTCTGTAGTTAATTTTTTTTTCTCTCCCACCTCTGGGCATTATTCCTTTGAATAAATCATCTAAAGGGGGAGTAAAACCGTCATTTAGTTTTTCCTCCACAGGTACTTGCGATATTTTGTTTAACTTATTTTTCCCACGTATCCTTAAGCGTAATTTTCCTCTTGCAAATTTACTCATTTGGGTGGTTAAGAGGATATCTCTCTGTTGCTTCGCTTTACTGGAACTGTACGGTGACATCACTTGGTCCATGCATCTTCGAGGAATGATCATCTCGTTCTTATTAATCCAAAACGATTTTCCATTATTCTCATTGCGTTTCATCTCTCCTACAACTTTTGCACAAGCGGTTTGTCTAACACTGTGCCGATCATCTTTCTTACTCTTCCCATGGAACGTGGATGACATGGTTGTCTTCTCATTTAGGTTTCTTCCCCTCTTTCTTGTTAATTTTGGAGTTTCTAACTTAGTCCCCCTGGTGTTGTAGTTCCTCCTGTTATGGTGCGCAAAGGGGAGTTCCCTGCCAACACTATCACTGCTATCATCACATGTATGAGGTGGATTATCTATATATGATGTACCCTCGTTGAAAAAAAAAGATTTATGTGGATTTTTTTTTCTTTTTAAAAGTTTTTAATTTTCCATAAATTGGGATGGACCCCTTTTCCCAGCATATGAGCTCCCCAACTGTACCGTGGATATATGTATCCACCTTTTTAGACGTGCCCTTAAAAATTATGCCTGTCTGCTCCTTGTTTTTACTACAGTTTGGGAAGAACCTTGATTTGTACGTGTCCTGTTTTCTTCGTCTGTGTAGCAACTCTTCCTCTGTATTATATTGTGACTCATCTGTGAGCTCGTCCCAGCTACTTTTCAGATGACACATCGTTTTGTCAAATTCTCTTTCTAGATCTTCCTTTGTTACTTTTGGTGCTTTATAAAATGGTTTGGGATTCATCTTGCAGTGATTCTTTTTGTGGCCTTTGTGAAGACAGCTTAATTCTGCCTCTTTCGCAGTTTGGCATGGAAAACGTGGCCACCCGCTAGTGTGCTCATTTTTTTTTTTTCACCACCTTATGTTGCTCTTTTTTTACACCACCTTATGTTGCTCTTTTTTTACACCACCTTATGTTGCTCTTTTTTTACACCACCTTATGTTGCTCCTTTTTTTTTTTTCCTTTTTCAGTTCCGTGTTGGACAGGACGCACGTTTGGCTTCCCCCTTTTCAGATTTTTCTTTTTCCTTTTTTTGCGCCACGCAAAGGGAGTATAACACTTAGTGAGTTAACCAAGCTGTTCGCTTCTCCTACATGGAAAGAATAATGCTACTACAGGAACTTCATCACAGTGTAGCTCACTCATTGTGTGCCTCCCTCAGTTGGACGTTCTTCCCTTTAAGAGAATACACAAAAGGAACGTACAACTAGTGGCACAAAGCAACTACAGCTGGGTTGAGCCAAAAAGGATATAAACACACACATATATATATGTGCACATTTAATTGGTAAAGTAAGGTGAATCCACAATTAGGGACTACCCAAAGAACATAAAAACTGTGCAAAAAGGAAAAAAAAAAAAAGGAGCAACATAAGGTGGTGAAAAAAAAAAAAAAAAAAAAGAGGCAAAACGGACAAAATGACATTGGCAATTTTTTTCACATTTTGCACCTTCCAAAATAGAACAAAACGTAAACCGATTTAAAAAAAAAAAAAAAAAAAAACACTTCAGAATAAGTGAAGTCAATCCCACTTTTCCTTTTCCATTTAACGCCTTTTAAAAATTCTAACACGTTGCATATTTCTGCGTATGGAAAAGCATATCGGAATGAATTCCCCTGGTGGATATTTCTGTTTTTGTGACAAGTAAATTTAGAAGCTACTTTGCCGATCCCTTTCGCTTAATTCCACGGCGGTGATCTCAAAACAGCCAACTTCATAATGACGATGCAGAGGCCCCACTTTTAGTTACCCACGAAAAGTGGAAGTCATTCCCTCCCTTGTCATGAGAACATGCATATAGTGTTTGCGCTTTTGTAAAGTCCTCACTTTTTTATTTTTTTTCAAATTGTGAAAAAAAAAAAATCAGGAGTATTTTTCCCCACCGAGGTAGAAATAGCAGAAGTCCTCATTCATACATTCTGTCACAGTTGAACACATTGCAACAGTTGAGCACATTGCCACAGTTGAACACGTTGCCACAGCGCAGGTGACTCCCCCCCAGGTGCGCATAAGTTCAAAAGTGCAGAGCTGTCAGATCACGCACACCTGCTTTGGAAGCGTGTCCTTCGCAAACAACGCCACGCGATGATAAGGAGATACCTTCTAAAGATGGACCAGAAGAAGTTTACATAAATAGGCACACCTTACGACATCTCTTTTTAAGAAGCACAGGCAGGAAAAAAAAAAAAAAAAAACAGCTAGAAATATAAGTACACACGTACCCATGTGAAACCACGTGTGTGGGCGGTAGACTTCTAAAATGCGAAGGGCGAAGTGGGAAGCAATTGCATGTGCACTGGTTGCTTTCCTTGACCTGACGAAGTGCATGCGGTTTAGGCAAAAAGTAAGAAACGTTGTTTTGTTAAAAGGTGGTGAAGCAGATACAGTGAAACCCCTTTTTCTGTTCAGTAAAATAAAAAATAAAAAGTTGCAAAAAAGAAATAATGTAGCTTTACATATGGACAATTCCAACGAGGACACTAGTAGGTTGTCTTTGCTAAAAAATTTAGATGACGAATCAAAAGTTATTACGCAGTCTCCAGAATGGAATGAAAAAATGCCCTTAATCGAAATAACCAATTTGCATGCAATGGAAGTAGAAGGGGGGAAAGAAATACTAAAGGGAATAAATCTTACCATTTTTTTAGGCGAAAAACATACCATTATGGGAAGAAATGGCTCTGGAAAATCAACGCTAGCCAAAGTAATAGCAGGACATCCCTATTATAAAGTTACAAGCGGTACTATAAAGTTCAAGGGACTCAATTTAATTGAATTACCTGTTAATGTGAGGTCACTGTGTGGCATATTTTTAGCCTTTCAGTATCCTGTGGAATTACCAATGGTGAAAAATAATGAATTTTTACGAGCCGCGTTGAATAGCCATCGGAGACAAAGAAACGAACCCGAGATCAGTGCTACCGAATTTGACCTCTTAATGATTGAAGAAATAAAAAAAGTAGGACTCAGCTCGGAATTTTTAGATAGACCTGTTAATTACGGTTTCAGTGGGGGGGAAAAAAAAAGAAATGAAATTTTGCAAATGCTAATATTGAAGCCTTCCTTTTGTATCCTTGATGAAACGGACTCCGGTTTAGACGTAGACTCTTTCAAATTAACATCCAATGTTATTACGAATTTTTCCAATGAGAAGAATTCCTTCTTAATAGTTACTCATTATAAGAAGCTACTAGAATTGCTCAGGCCAAATTTTATCCATATCATGCACCAAGGGAAGATTATAGAAAGTGGGGACTATTCTCTCGTGGATAAAATAGAAACTAAAGGATATGCACAGTTTGTCAAGGATTCGTGAGAAATGTGATTTAATGGGAAATAGGGGGGCCGCCAACCGCGCTTGCTCATTAATTTTTTTTTTTTTTTTTTTTTAAAAGATTCAGGAGGACCTATTTTAAATGTAACACCCTGTGGTGTGTTCCCAACTTGTGTGTATTCCACGATTAGGCGAGTACCACAACGCTGTGCATATTTTTTGGACTAATTTGATACATGCAAATAATTATTCGTGCGGAGACAGCTGCCTGTGTGACACATGGACTGGACTAAACGTCATTTGGTCCAAGCGGTGAGGATTCCCCTTTTTGTTCCTATTTAAATGCGCGCTTGGCGGCGCTTTGCAACTCATTTGTGTCTTTATATAATAGACTATTTTTTGTGTTTTACAAAGAATTCTTCACCATTTTGTGGAAACGCATTGTTTCTGGCTTCTCAAATGGTTGGCGTGTGCCCATCCTACTGGTTTATTTGTCCGCCTCTTTTAAATTCGCCACCAAGAGCGCTTCTAAAAGTGCGAGCTGTTCATAAAATGGATGAATGGTTTAAAAAATCGCCTGAACGGGTCATACGTAAAATGCCAATTTGGTAAAAAAAAAAAAAAAAAAAATTAAAAAATAAAAAAAAAAGCTAGTCCATTTTGCACACACACACGAAAGCGATGAATAGTACGTTGCCACTTCCTCCGTTCAAGAAAAAAGAATGGAGTGCCTTCTGCGCTTTGGAAAGAAGTAGCGGGTAAATTTGCCTAAATTGTAACTACACAGTGATGGTTGCGATATGCTGCCACAAGCTTACATCATGCGTTGAGGCAAAAAGGGGTTTCACCCTTGGCACAAAATTGGCTAACTTGTCGCTTGCGTCCGTTACCATTTTGTGTTCTCTCTTTTTGTTCCCTCTTTTTGTTCCCTCTTTTTATTTCCCTCCTTTTGTTCCCTCATTTTGTTCCCTCTTTTTGTTCCCTCCTTTTGTTCCCTCCTTTTGTTCACTCTCTTTTTCCCCCATTTGCTTGATCAGTTTGCTTATCTGCGCGCTACATGTAGAAAAGGGGATTCCAAAAAAAAAAAATTAATTACACTATGGATTCCACGGTAAGGGAGTACGAGGAACATTAAGAGATTCGCGCAGAGAAATACACGTACGCATATACGCGTACATGCCTATATCCATGGCATGGCAGTAGATGAGCATAAGCGCAGCACAGTCACAACGGCTCTTAACCTTGGGGGGGAAAGGAAAAATGTACTGTGGAGGAGGGCGATGCGGAAGTAAGAAACAAAGCTCGAAAAAACAAAAATATGTTTGTATATCATGTGAATAACAACACAATTATACTAATTCTGTTATGCACATTCCTGTGTCACGTGAAGGCTGAAAATGTGAAGAATGCAAATTGCCAAGGAATAAGCAGTGTAGGACGTTTTAATTATGGGTATTCGAAAAAAACGAGACGGCTGGACGGGGGGCACTGGAAAGGTAATTTCAAGATAGGGGGGGAAAATAAAAGATGTAGACTACTGAAGATCCCCACAGGAAATCCACCACAATTGATAAACACCCTCTTTTTAAATAGTTGCTACAAACCCATTGGGTGTAATCCCCTTTACAAGAAGAGGAAAAACTTTTCCCTTTTTAAAAAAAAAAAAGATAAAGATGGAGCAACAAATGTTAAGAAGAAAGAAAAGAAGGTATTCACAGAAGAAGAAATAGAAGAACTTCGTCGAAGAGCCAAGGAAAAACTACAACCCAAAAAAGGGGACGGTGATGGAACCTCTGGTGCTAAGACAAAAAAGGGGGGAAAAAGGAAAAAAAACACAGAACAAGTTAAGGGTGATAAAAAAAAAAGTGAAGAAGAATTAAAAAAGTTGGATGATACAAAAGGTGCAGATCCCAAAGAGGAAAATATAACCGATTATATAAAAAGCAAAGAAGATTTTGACAAAATAGTAGACCTAACCAAAGATTTAATAAACGAAAAAGAGGTAGAATATATACACAAAATAAGCGACTGTGATGAGGAGTTGTTAGCATATGATAAGCGAGAAAAAAATATTCAGCTGAATTTTGAAGACACCCTATTTGACGAAGGGAATTACATGCACAATTACGTCAACAATATTAGCAAATTTCGCTTTGACATTTACAACCTGCATAACAAGAACGAATTTGACAGAATCACCAAATATTTGAACTATCAGTACATAGAAGAAGTACCCGTGGAGATGCCTACGGAACGCAGCTACAACATTGGGCTGAAAAAATATTTTTACCAGGTTGTATGCGATTTGGTGGGGAAATACCGGGACAAGTTTGAGAATGAGCTCTACGTGGGTGGGGAGGAGCAGTCGTGGGGACACCAACCGGTGGCAGACGAGTCAAGGGGTGATCAACCGGTGGCAGACGAGTCAAGGGGTGACCAACCGAACACACAGGAAGAAATGCCTCCATCTAGGTTGTCCATACATAAGGGCAAACTAAATCAGCACGGTGAAGGTACAGGGGGGGGAGAAGACAATCAAACTTTGAACAATTTCCTCAAGGAAAACAAAAAGGAAGAAAGCAAAACGACAACCATGGATAGGATAGAAAATATGGCCAACGTAATCCAGCCAACTCATGAAGATATTATGAATAAATATATGTCTCACGATTTGTATAATTTGCTATGTGACATTAAGGACGAATATGAGTACATGTTTGAAAATGGAGGCTTGGAGAAATACTCCTTTGATGAAAGCAGAAAAACACATAAGGAGAAGCTAATATTTTCCGGGAAAAAAAAAAGAGCGGTAGCTATGGTTTTTCTCCAAAGAGGAAACAACAATTTGATAATAAATAACAGGGATGGATATCAGTATCTACAATACCAAATTTTTAACATAAATAAAATATTCAGTCCTCTACTGCATCTATGCATGCACAGACATTTCAACGTCGTGGCCAGGGTCGTTGGAGGAGGGTTGTCGGGACAGAGTGTGGCCATATTCCACGCCCTCGTCAAATACATTGTGTACAACTTTTCGCTAAAAATAAAGCCTTATTTCCGCTCCTTCAAGTTTATGACCGTGGACAGTAGAAAGGTGGAGAGGAAGAAGTACGGACTGAAGAAGGCTAGGAAGAGGAAGCAGTACAGTAAGCGTTAAGCGTTAAACTTGGTGGCGTGTTGCGAGGGGGATAGACGTGTGTTGAGATGGGTGCAAAATGTGGTCTCCCCCCCTATTTGGAGCAATCATATTCTTGTCCCCAGTTTGGGTGCACTCACAAGGGGGTGAAAAGGTGCATATGTACATATATACTTCTCCACGCGATTGGTGGGCGACCCACCTGCGTCAACTCCTGCAACTCCTGCAACTCCTGTAACTCCTGTAACTCCCGCCCTTGTGAGCAAACGTGATGGTGGGCCCACTTCAGCTGAAACGCCCGCAAATGGATGTCGCAAGAGGGGGGTTGGCTCTCCCCTTCCGTGGCATGGAGTGCCGGCACGCGCATACATAAGTAAGCAAGTCAACGCGCGCTTATGTAAGCAAGTCAACGCGCACTTATGTAAGCAAGTCAACGCTCACGTACGTAACCAAGTCAACACGCACGTATGTGTATACATTGTTTTTTTTTTTCCCCCCTGTTTGGCCTCTACATCGTGATGCCCTTACCTCACGTGTACGTATGAACTTTTTTTTTTTTAAGTGCATATAATGAGGAGCTCCTTTGGTTTGGGAGCCTTCCCAAAAAACAATTTCGTAAACGCAAAGTGGTGCAACCGTTTTAGGAGCAACACTGGAAGAAGAAAAGAAAAAAAAAAAAAAAAAAAAAAGCCGAAAACTGTCTATGCAGAAAAAGGCCACAAATCCGTTTTCACTAAAGTTATGGGGAAATTTGCCCATTTGGATGGAGTGCTTGTTTCTTCTTTTGAGAAGTGGTGCCATAATTCGTGCCATTTGCAAAGGGGGAGGCACATGTGCAACTTGCATGCGCATGCGCGCGGTTTGTTAAGTGCCTCCGTGCAGAAGACATTCACGCTTGCAATGAAGCATGTGGTGCAAGTAGGTCTGTATACCCCCTCTTTAGTTTCCCACCCACCTTCGTAAAAAATGGGTTGGAAATGTGTTGCAGGTGCGCTACAATCGTGCTACACAAGTGTGTCACAAGAACGTTAAGAATTTTTTATTTTATTTTTTTTTTTAGATTGCCAAATTTTTTCAAAAAAAAAAAATCCAAAAATTTTGTACATTTTATGCTTACACGTACATGTACATACATTTCTACCTGCATACGTCGAAACGTAAAAATTAAGGAAAATTGTTTAACGCAACGCAGAATTAATTGCAGTGAAAGGTTGAGTGAGTCCCCATAATTGTTTCAACGAGATCGACTGAAGTGAGCATTTACCGACATATTTAAGGAAAACCGCAATTCCCCCCAAAAAAATAAGAAGCTAAAAATAAGAAGAAGCAAAAAATCTGTTTTATAAACCCACTCATCGAGAAAAAAGAACAAAATGGAGTTCCTAAAAAATATGTTTCAAGAACTGCTGAAGAAGAAGGACCAACTTATGCAATGTTCCAAATTATCCGTATTGTTAAGCGACCCCTTCACCTTCTTTTTTATGTATGTCAATAAGAAGCATGCTCTGATTATGTGTATTGACGTATATGAATGATGGAAAATGTGGAGTGCACGCTTGGGCTCCACGTGCGTGTGCATGCATTTGTAACGTCGATCCCTCTCGCATGCAACTAACACAGTAGCGTGTGTGTAATGCGTCCACGTAAAAGTGCGAGGAATCCACTTTTCCTCAGTTAACTGCCTCTTTAAACCATCTGCCTATCCC
Source organism: Plasmodium cynomolgi strain B (assembly GCF_000321355.1). Classification (NCBI taxonomy): domain Eukaryota; phylum Apicomplexa; class Aconoidasida; order Haemosporida; family Plasmodiidae; genus Plasmodium; species Plasmodium cynomolgi. The sequence continues at coordinate 1,575,429 of NC_020406.1, forward strand.
CCCCCCGCTCCTCCCGTCCGCAGGTGCATATTTATGTTCGTCCTCACGAGCATAATGACATACCTCTACTGCTTTTGCAAGGGCTATGAAACGAGAAGGGTAAGTGTAGCTGTGCATGTAAAGCGCGCACATGAGAGCAAATCAATGAAGTAGAAAATCGCCAATAGGCATTACCCCCAAGGGGAGTTCCAACTAGTACGAAGAAAAGAACAATATATTACTTTTTTTTTTTTTTTACACAGAGTCCCAGGATACACAAAATGTCCAAAAAGGTTAGGTAAATTCCACCTTGACATTACCAAAAGAATTTTATTATGTTGTACAGAAATGTGATAAAGCGCAGAGCGAGGTGTGACAGACGGAGTGCATATACATGTACATACACGAACAAATTAGGAGAAAAAATTTGACAACATGCAAGGTTGAACGAAATGTGCACACATAAGGAAAGCTAAAGATGTCTCCTACAAGGAGGAGAAAATATACATATAACACAGTACATTTAAGAGGTACACATAAAAAGGAAATGGAGCTGGAACAAAGGCCTTATGTTAACGAAAATTCACAGGCATATGCCCACACGCGTGGGTGACACATGCATCAAATGCGACGTGCGCGCATACACACATGTTGTAGCCCTTACAGAACGCAGGGGGGAAAAACTTATTTTTTTTTTTTTTTTTGGTAGCACATAGAGTGAAAATCTTCTTTTGCTGTCCACGTGAAAAAATAAAATGGCCCCAACACGTTGGGGGGGATGTACATAACGATGGAATGGAAGGCGGCAAATTTGTTTGTACGTATATATGTGCGTTCATTTGTGTGCCCCCCCCAGGCCCATTTGTGTGCCCGTATGTATGCCCATATGTATGAATTTATGTATACCCATTTGTATGCCTATTCATTTGTTCACTCATTTGCGTATTTACTGCTCCTTCGTTTGGCATGTTATTCCCCACGTGGTTTTTCTCCCTCACCTGGTTTTTTCCCCCACGTGGTTTTTCTCCCCCCCTTGGTTAATCACACAAAACAGTTTGAAATAAATCCCTAATTATTTTTTTAAAAAATAAACTTAAACATCGTTCGTCGTGACATATACCTGGGCCCAAAAAAAAGAAAGGCGACTCCGGGGGATGTTTCCCGCGGGGAGACACGCAAAAGGGGAAAAATCGAATAGGGAAACTAAAGCGTTTGAGAAAAAACATAAAGGTACGCACAATGGGCGCAAGGACAAACCCAAAGGGAACTTTAAATTTCGTAAGCATGACGTCGCAGCTCACCCACCTGCTAATCGCAATGCCAACACAACATCGCAGTGCAAGCTTGGAGAAATTAAAATGCGCCCATGCGCAAAAATAACATGCGTGGCGCAGCTCGCGATGAGAGATATCTGCTCCACATGGCAAATACAGTCGGGCGCGCTACCCGAGATTTCGAACACAGCCAAGAATTATGTGCATCTCCCCATTTATCACCTTTATCGTAATATTTTTTAAGTCAAAAAATTTAGTCCGATCGTGTGTCCATGCAGTTTCACCTCATCAGGTGTTTTTCTTTTATTCCTTTTTTCTTTTTTTTTTTTTTTTTTAAGCTCTGGCTAAAGGGCACACATAGAAGACAATTGTCTTTCGCTGTACTCCATTACGTACTTTTTCCGCAGGAGTTATATTTCTTTTTTTTTTTTTTTTTTTTCCCCCTTAAAATGTGAAAGCATTTATTTTGTAAAAGAAAAATGTATGTACGCAGTAAGCTGTTAAGAAAAAATTTAATGCTTAATATA
>NC_020406.1:1577358-1579951 GCF_000321355.1 Plasmodium cynomolgi strain B
GAATAATAAGGATAATAAAAAACTTTCGAATAAAAAAACAAGTAACATTAAATAGAATAAGTAAAATAAACACACCCCTTACGCCGCTGCAGCCCTTCCAGAGTTCAAAGCAGAATAACAAAGAGGAATACCCCTTCTCCCATTTGTTTTGTGATTCCTGCCTTTGATAAGCGCATATAGATACGTGCTTACCTATACGTATATATCCACACGGACGTACCCACGCGAGCCGCTGCTCCACATGCATATGTGTGTGAGTCCCTATTTCCGTGCCTCAAGAACCCACTGTTAAGCAAACCGCACATTCAAAATTGCCTTTCGCAAAATGAGCAAGGCGTCTGATAATAATAAAAATTTGGAGGATCAAAGGTTACCAAACGAATGAGAGAAGCATACTTGGGGAACATGGCACTATACAGTGACACTACACAGTGGCACAGCTGCCTGCGGCAGGATTACGGGAGCGCCTTTCCCCGGCTAACTCCCCCCAACCGCTGAAAATACACGAGGAAGAGCACTCTGCAACAATTCATAAAAACGCCCAGTTAATGTGAACATAAAAAAGAAAGGAAAGAAAATTCCTCGTTCTCTTCGCAAAAGCAGTTCTGCCTTTTCCTTTCCCTTAGAACAATCTTCGATGAAAAGGATAAAAAAAAATTGTTCTTGTATGGTTACGAACAGCAACTCCTTTATGGTACACACAACGATGGCAAAAAAAAAAAAAACAGTTTGACAAATGGAAAGATCAAAAAAAAATAATAAAATAAAATAAAGTAAAAAATAACGTCAATTTTGACAAATGCAAAAATGCTACTTCTTCCTACATTCAGCCACATGTGCATGCCGCTACATAGGCATGGCCTCACATGTGTGTACTCCCCGCGCACGCATACGTTGCGACGCGCGCAAAAACACACACGTTAACTTCTCCTTCCCCCCCAAAAAACCCCAACTCAGGACGAATTAATTGGAAACTGGCCGAAAAAAAGAAAATAACTAAATACCCCATAAACACTATGAAAAATTTGTGGAACCACAGCATAGCTAACTGGTCTCTCTCTCTCTTTCATTTCTTTCTTTTGTTTATTTTTTAATTTTTTAAATGAGCATTAGTCTAGCGAAAAGTAGCATATAGATAGGCATAGCCGTTTATACCCCTGCGTATACCAAGCCGTTTGCGCGAGCGTGCATATTTTTATGTACCATTTTTTTTGCGCACTTAAAAAAAAAAAAAAAGCACACAAAATAGCAAACGTGCAAATAATGGAACAACACAAGTAGCATCAATAGATATGTGGACAAAGGGAAAAGAACTGTGCTGCGCAGTGCGACGAGGAGTGCCGCCGCGTTTTGTGAATTGTTCACGTAGAACAATTTGAGCACTGTGGCAGTCCTAGTTATGTAGGCACAGAAATGGGCTTGTTCGCAGACACGGCAATATGTAGCAAAATTTACGCGGTGGCAGGGTTATAGGGTTTCCTGCGTTTTGCAATTTTTTGCAATTTTTTGCAGTTTTTTGCAGTTTTTTGCAGTTTTTTGCAATTTTTTGCAATTTTCTGCAATATTCTGCAATATTCTGCAATTTTCTACATTTTCTGCATTTTCTGCATTTTCTGCAACTTCTTGCAATTTTTTGGCCGTTTTTTTTTTTGCAAACTTTTGTCACTTTTTCCACTCCCTACGCGACTGTTCCATTTCCCCATTTTTCCTTTTTTTTTTTTTTTTTTGCGCCTTTCCCCCTTAGCTTGCCCCAGTTTATAGAGAACTACTCCAAAGACGTGGAAAAGCTGAACGAAATGAAAAAAAAAAAATTGAACATTGCACAGAAAATAAAAAAAAAAAAAAAGCTAACACCAGCCAAAGTACAATTCACGAAACAACGTTCAAATATTTCGATGAACCGAGTGATTAAAGGAGTTAGTTTAGATTACAAGAAATTAAATACCCATACATTTAAAAATAAAAAAGTTGTAACTTCTATTTTGAAGAAAAAAACGATAAACAAAACCATTGACAAACAAAAGAAAGCACCAGAAATGAAAAATAAAAATGTGCAGTTAACCAAACAGAAAACCAAAAAGGTAATCAACATGAAGAAGGCACCCAATCCAACCAAACCAAAGGAGGATACCAAAAGCGACAAAATGAAGAAGGATGATAAGACAAAGAAGAATGGAAAGGTCAGTAAAATAGAAAAGGAAAAGAAAGAAGAAAAAGCCAAAAAGAACGTCAAAAAGGATGCCAAAGGTTCAGAAGGAAAGGCGCAAAAAGGTGACAAGTCCAAGACGGATGACAAGAAGGAAAAGGCGAAAAGTGAAAAGGCTGTCATAAAAAAAATCGACAAGGGGAAGGACAAAAAGGCAGAGAAGGTAGAGAAGGCGGAGAAAAAAACTGAGAAGAAAGACGAAAAGAAGGCAGAAAAGAAGGACGATAAGAAGGCGGAAAAGAAGGACGATAAGAAGGCGGAAAAGAAAGAAGAAAAGAAAGGGGACAACAAGGTGGACAAGAAGCCCGCCAAGAAGGAAGATAAAAAGGCGGACAAAAAGGACGACAAAAAGGAAGACAAAAAGGACGACAAAAGGACGAACAAAAA
>NC_020406.1:1579961-1583799 GCF_000321355.1 Plasmodium cynomolgi strain B
GACGATAAGAAGGTAGAAAAGAAAGCAGACAAGAAGGACGACAAGAAGGTAGAAAAAAAGGTCGACAAGAAAGACGACAAGAAAGATGACAAGAAAGACGACAAGAAAGACAACAAGAAAAACGACAAAAAGGACGCCAAAAAGGACGATAAAAAGGACGCCAAAAAGGACGACAAAAAGGACGACAAGAAGGATGATAAAAAGGTTAAGAAAAACATTTTGAAAACGCAGAAAACGAAGAAGTAGTTCCCCAATGGCGATCAAGCTCCCTTGAGTTCTACTTTGATACCCGTGTAGGGAGGAAAAGGGGAAAATAAATGACCATAGTGCTGTTACCTCGTGGACGCGCAGAGCGATGAATAGGCGTGCGCAGACCCGCTTGCCGAGCGAAGCAACGAGAGCTTAACACACGACGCATAGTAGCTCTCTAACAAGTGACCCACAGCCGCGCAGCTTTGCCCAAACGGATAAGCTAACACAGCGGAAACCCCACACAGACAAACGTCGCGTAGGCATTAATGTATACGCAGAGGCAAACATGTACTATCGCGTCGACGCCGACTCGGCGTAGCTCCTTTTAAAACAAAGACCCCCAAAAGATGACCCTCCATTTTCCTTTTTTTTTCGAAAGTCATCCAAGACTCACTTCTTAACATATATATTTTTTTTTTTAATGAATAAAAAAATTGTTTTTCAAAAGGCAAACACGTGGGAAAAAATGTACATTCGCGTCAACCTGTGTGTTCATGGAAATGCGTCCATCGAGTTCGCGCGTATCTATCTATCTATCTACCTATGTGTGTGTGTCTGTGCTTAATCATGTCAACACCTGCCCACACGTTACTACACCTGCTCAAGCATGCCTACCCATGCCACCAAACACCTTCCACGTTCACATCATTTAAAAAGAACGTTTTATTTTAGCAAATGTTCATTAAAGTCGAATGGGGACCAAAACAATGCACACTCGTATTTAAAACTTATTAAAAAAAAAATAAAAAATACTTCAAAATAAAAGAGTATGTAATTATAATGAGAGGGGGGGGAAGAAGTTTCCCCGATCGGCCTAGTCGGCATAGTCGTCCATCCCGGTCAGCGTGGCCATTTCAGGCACTCCTCGCAGGAAGCCAGGGGATCCCATTACCTCTCGGTTGCGCATATTTGCACGTATACGGATATAAATCAAAATGGTATGACCTGCTCAGAATATCCCATGGGGGAGAAAAGCAAAAAAAAAAAAAAAAAAAAAAACCCCCACGCGAGGGCACATCAGCGAGGAAGCCGCCGCGGCAAACGCGAACCCAGTTTGAGAAGAACGCTGTGAATAAATCTAAGGTGAGAACTATAAAAGCGCATGACTTTTTTTTTCTCAACCGGGTGGAGCGACAAATTCAGCATTTTGACAATCCTGATATAGGTGAGGTCTCTTTTTTTTCGCATTTTCAAATACAGTTTTATGACGTAGAGTGATAAGGAAATTAAATGCTGAATGTTGTGATCGAAAAGGAGCAAAAAGTTGTGGACATTTTTTTTTTTTGTAAAATTTGGAAATTGTTTTTTTCCCCGAATTATTAATGTATCCTTTTTTGTATAATTCAGATCGAAGAAGGAATTCAATTCGTCCACTTCTCTATTAAAGAGTTTTTTCATTTTCTCTATACCTTGATAGGTTAGGTAAAAATGCCAGAACTTAAAGGAGAGAAAATATTTTTGCATGACATAGACGTAGTTGTATACATCATCATCTAATTTGCTGTGGGTTGTTATAGGGGTATCAAAATAGTGGAAGAGTCCATTTTTAAATATCAAATGGTTTGGTTTTTTCGGGAGTGGAATAAAGAAGGAAATAACTTTATTGCAGCTGAGGTGCAAATTTCTTTTACACAAATTGTAGAAAGTCTTGTAGTTAATAAAATTTTTACTGAAGGGATAGGTTACCTCATCAATTTCGACGGTGATGCAGTTTTTGCTATCGATATATTTGCTGCTGCCGAATTTTTTCTCCAGACTTTTTTTTGTGCATATGCTTTTTAAGCTACTAGAGGATTCTAGACTGATTTCTAAAATTTTTTTTACAAAAATTAGGATTTTATTATTATGTGTTTGGTTTGAATTGCTGCAGCATTTTATTACCCTATTTTGATAATACAATTCTTCCATTTTTTTTAGCAAGGCATATTTTTTATTTTGGTGGATTAGGGAGATGACTAGGAAGTAGAGGTCTAGAAATTCACTTCGTCTTTGAATATCTTTGATGTTTCTTTTTATGTAGTCTATTATTCCTTTAGGGGGTTCCCTTTCGTTATCTTTCGATGTTTTTTTTTTATTTGGAAAAATGAAATTCTGGGGACTGCCTTGCTTGGAGCTATTCAACGGGCTGTAATAGTTGCTGCACGTTTTGAACATGAGGCTATTCACGCGCGTGAAGTTCCTCAATAGGGATATGTTGGAGAGGGACACCTTAGAGCTCAGAGGGACCAATCCATTTAGATGCCCTTTTAGGTACCCGTTTAGTTGCTCGTTTTTCTTCCTCTCCTTGTTCTCCGCGATGATTTCCTTCGCTTCTCTCGCCGCGTCCTGTATCACCGCGTGGTACTCCTTTTTGTAGCTCTCGAATCTGGGGACGGTCGTCAGGAAGCAGCCAGGAAGTGGAGAAGATGCGGAGTAGACGTGGTGGAGATGCGGAGTGCACGTGGTGGAGATGCGGAGTGGACGTGGTGGAGATGCGGAGTGGACGTGGTGGAGATGCGGAGTGGACGTGGTGGAGATGCGGAGTAGACGTGGTGCAGGTGCGGAGTAGATGCATCTCCCCGGTTCATACAATGTAACCCCTCGCCCTAGCAATCGCCTCCGCTTACCTCCTTTTTATCATTCTCCATATATTCTTAAACGTGTTTACAGAATGGCGTTGCTTAAAGTCCTTCCTGTCAAATTCCTTCCACTTCACGAACCCTTTGAGAGTAAAATTGGGAATGCAAAATTGGGAATGCAAAATTGGGAGTGAAAAATTGGGAGTGAAAAATTGGGAGTGAAAAATTGGGTGTGCCATCGGAGGGGGGGAGCGCTCTTTCATGCGCGAATACGCCTCGAACGTCGGTTTGCCTGATTCGTCGTTTTGCCTGATTCGTCGGTTTGCCTGATTCGCCGCTTAACCCTCAGCGCCTTTGTTTTGTTCCCCCCAATTGGGCTTTCTGTATAACCGTATACCAACTTATCCCGGTAGCATTTCCTGATGAGCGTTTCGACGTCCTCCTTGTCCAAGGACCTGCCAGGTTGGAAAATCAAAACGGTGAGCAGAGGTAACATCGGCATGGGATTCATCCAAATAAAAAAGACAAAGTAGGACATGAAAGTGTAACTATATGATCTGAGTAGACGCGCGAGGAGAAAACTCTTTTTTTTGGCATTACTCTAGTGAGTTTTTATTCTTCTTCTTTGAGGCATCCATTTTGGCGCAGACCTGACGTGGCGCAAATAGGAAACGAGCGGGTGTGCACATAGATGTAACTGCAAGTAAAGGGGAGAAAATGAAGGAGAAAATGAAGGAGAAAATGGAGAAAATGAAGGAGAAAATGGAGGAGAAAATGAAGGAGAAAATGGAGGAGAAAATGAAGGAGAAAATGGAGGAGAAAATGAAGGAGAAAGTGAAATAAAATAAATACAAAATGAAGGAGAAAGTGAAATAAAATAAACACAGAATGAAAAAGAAACGCGTCACACAAGGCGATTTCACCGCACCGGTTGTGCAGCGCCCTTTGGAGTTACCCTCATGTGTGGAAGCAACACTCAGAAAAAGGGAGAATCTATAAGAGTACCAAACTTGGAGTTTTTTTATTAT
>NC_020406.1:1583809-1591917 GCF_000321355.1 Plasmodium cynomolgi strain B
AAAGAGAGTTTTACGAATGAGAAATTTATTGGATCTGGTGCCAACTAAGCATATAGGCGATATACCCAGGCAAGAAAGTGCAAAAAGGAAAAAAAAAAAAAAAGAGGAACTACAATAGTCTTCTTTAAATACTGTCCCTTCTTTTAAACTTGGAGACCTAAATTGCAACCCAGGTTCTCCTCATAGAAGCTGCCCCAAATGTAATTATCCTTTCACACATCAGTAGTGCATTTCGTATAATTTTTTGCATCAAAATGATTTTTCCATTCATGCGGCATTCTAATATTGGGAGAAAGAGGATTAGTACGGGAAGGCCCAATTTGCCTGACTGTCTACATCAATGATGCAGCCTTTTTGCGCTATGCTGTGTCGTCCCCGTTGGTTTGTCTTCTTCGAGAGTTTATCGTAAAAAGGGGGAGCAGGCAAATCTGGGCGAATTGTGCACACCCAAGTTTTGCTTTTATTCCATTCGATGGTAAATATAGGGTACAAGCGATAGGCCAATTTTACCACGTATTACATGCTAGTTTACCCCATTTTGTGTGTGTATGGGGAGGGACTCCCTTTTTGTCTACACTTTTGCTTTGTGTCAGCTTAACGATTCAGACTGACTTGACTAAAGAGCTGACTCTCCAGTGTGTAGTTCATCATGTTGCGAAAAAGGCATATAAGTAGGATAAAAAAAAAAAAAGACAACCTGGAGTTTTTTTTCCAGTGTGGGATACAGTGCACAGGCAAAGTGGAACCCTCTATTGTGCAAACGAAAAATAAGTAATGGAATAGCGCAATAGGTTAGGAAATCTCACTTTGCTATTTCTCCCTTTTTGTGTGTTTCCTAATCAGGAGCAGAATAGCAAACATGGGACCTCTCTCCACATGTGCGTATTCATTCGTGAAGGAGCTCAGTGCATGTTAGTGTTATCTTTCTTATCGCGTTTCTGCGGGTCTACTCGCATTCGTTCGCGGAAAAAAGAAAGGCGCAAGGATCGCACACTTTGCGTGAATTTTAGTTTAAAAAAAAATAAAATAAAAATAAATTTTATCGATATAATCAGACGCGCCATAATTTAGTTGGGAAAAAAGCCACACAGGGATATGCATCTCCACGGATCTACATCTGTACAGGTACGCACATCTGAGCAGGCATATGTAGAAGCAGCTATGAATGGAGAGCCAGCGTTTTATCCATATATAGCTGCTGATAGGGCGTGTGTCCACTACGCTCTTTTGTGCGTTAGACAGGGAGAGGCACACTGCAGGGAGGGGTTGAAACGTCCACGAGGTGGAGCAAAAAGCAGTGCAAATTTTGATAGCGTTAAAGTGAAATGTAAGAAAGTGGATTAGTAAAAAGGGAAAGGAAACTAGCTTGGGTGAACGCAAATTAGGCACACGCCTTTCTAACCGGGTAGCAGTGCAGGCGAGGGAACCGCAACTCACGGTACATACGTACGTACGTACATATATATATGTATTATACGCACACCTGCATGAGGCCCCTTTTTTATTTTTTTCCCAAAACAGTCACGCGCGTTGCATCTATACATAAGGCAAAGTGCCCCGTTTCCTCACCCGTCTAATGAGGGGCGCATGCTTACAAAAGGTACTGCCCAAAGGGGAGGAAATAATAACTCAGCCGAGTGGGTTAGCTACTCATGCGTTCGCATAGCTCACACCTGACAAAGCCACACAATGAGGTGTAATTCGAATCACAATTAAAATATAAAAAAAAATGAAAAAAAAAAAAAAATGTATAATTTCTTTTTTGAATATTTTTAGAAACTTTGTAAAAGGGACCCCCTGCGACGCGCCCTGAAATAAAGTTCACCGTTTGGACGTCGTCACAAAGAAGAAGTAGATTTAAACGAGCATCGAAGGACCACTTTGTGCTGTCTAGTAAAGAATTTTTTTTTTTTTTCCTTCTTCTTCTTCTTCCTCCCATCTGAAAAAACTGCCATATTATTTTTTTTTCTCACGCTCCACCTGTGCAGACGAAGCAACCACAGTCGGCTAGTCTCCCAAAGTCACACAACCCCCCGCTACTTCGCTTGCGTGACTTTCACTTTGTTTTGAAGCTCAACAAGTACACACAACCGTGAATGGTCATAAGAGAAAATAAAAGAAATATATTTGCTACTTCTTTTTTTTGTCCCTGAGGGGAATAGCAATTAGTATTATTCTGTTCACCTTGTTGAGGGCGCATTTTTGATTCTACACCTGCTTGTTCCCATTTGGTGGGTCCGCAAAATAATCACCGCGGCTTTTCTTTCTTTTCGAGAACAATTTACTTGTGCAAAATTGGAAGTTTGCGTCTCGTTTCTTTTTTCTTTCAGAGTGCCCCGCGAAGGGCATGCGGAGAGGATAAATAGTGGCACAAGTCAGCGGCACAAGCCAGCGGTGCAAAACTGCGCTCCAAGTTAAGACGCCAAAATAACTCCACAAACGCCAAGGGGACGAACAAAATGGTCACGAAGGGAGGCGCGAAGAAGAAAGCAAAGGTGAGGGCTTACGACATTGAAGAATCAAAAAGGATATTCCTATACGCCTACGAACACCAACTGAAAAATGAAAAGGTTAATTGGAAAAGAGCTGAGGAATCCAAAGTGACTAGCCACAGTGCAAGCTCGATGAGGAGTCATTACGTGAATTGTATAAAGCATGAAGTATCTTTGTACCTGGAGATGTACGCAGAGGAAGTTGCTAAGTTATTTAATAAGGTGAAAAAGTGGAAGAAGGAAGAAAAAAAAAAAAGATCCTTTTTCAGAGTAGCACGCTGGTGAAGCAAAAATCGAATATTTCTCTAGACAGAGTAACCAAGGGTAAAAGCACAAACTATAATAAATTTAATTCGCTCATAATTAGTAAAGCCTTCTCCATGAAGGGTAACCGCAGAGTGAGTAGCAAACAGAACAGCTCCATTAACAGAAGAAACGTTGCTAATGCAAATACGAAGAAGAAAAAAAAAGACACGAGCGTTTGCTCTAGTGGTAATGCTAATGCTAGCGCGAGCGATGGTAGGACGAAGAGCCAACCGGGAGTATCTAAAAGCAGCCTCAAAAAGAAAAAAATAAAGAAAGTAAAATTTGCACAAAAAGATCCCCTTGCAGTCAAGGATAAAAAAATAGACAAAAATGTGGCCAAAAATGTGGCCAAAAGTGCGGCCAAAAGTGCGGCCAAAAATGTGGCCAAAAGTGAGGCAAAAAATGTGGCCAAATGTGCGGCCAAATGTGTAGCCCAAATTGCGCCCCCAAATAACGCAATCGCTAGCAGCAATGTAGAAAGAACAAATAACCCCCCCAACAATTCGTTCAATACAGATATGAGTGATAAAACGGATAAAAGGAAAAGCGAAAAGGAACGGGGGAAGCACACGCGAGTGTCCGAAAATTACCAAATGGAAGCAAAGGACATATCCCAAGGGAGCAGCGAGAGTAAACATATTAAAATAAAGGTAAAGGATGAGAACGAGGTACAAATGAGCGTAGACGGAACGGTTCATGGCCAACGAGGGAGTAACGCATTGAACGAAGTGGGCTATATAAAAATACCTGGCGAAGAACACCCGCACCAGAAGTACCATCTCGAGTCAAGACCAGCAAAAAGGCACAGCGACAAAAATTCTCCCCTTCAAAGTAGAGCAAAAAGGGGCAAACACTACGCAGCTAACTGCAACTCGAAGGAATTCAGCAGGACAAACAAATCATACGACACGAAAATGTCAAGTGGAAACGTTAGGGAAGGGAAAAGAAGTTCCATCAGTTCTATTTTTGGGTACATTTACGATAAAATATTCCGCTGAAATGGGAGCGGCTAGCCCGATTGGTGCAATTGCTCCGATTGGCTGAATTGCTCCGATTGGCCAAACTGCCCCGACTGGCTGAATTGCTCCGAATGGCTGAATTGCCCCCATTGGCCCAACTGCCCCGAATGGCACCCTTCTGAGCGGTCTTCTTTCCTAAATTATGCAAAACAAACGGGGAGAAGAACCAATTCGATGAATCCCTCGCGTAACAAAACCAAGTGCCAATCGATGCTGAAACATTTGAGTCGGGGTTACATCATACACCAGAATAATATATCTGTGGATTTGCAAAGCAGGGAAGACACAGAAGAAATAGTAAAAGAGATAGCACACGTTTTGTTTGTGCCCTTCGCATAATGTTGAAGTTGACCATATCTGTGATTAATTCAGCCCCCTTCTTCGCAGCAGCCTGGGATGCACACATACTTTATAGCTATGTGTATGTCGATGCATACGTGATCATGTGCATGTATCTAACGCATTGCAGCCCAATTTGCACCCTTTCGTTTCACTTATTAATACGTTGTGTTTGTTTCTTTATCAAAACTGATCTGTCTCATTCTTACTTATGTGCCAAAGGACGATTAAAAAAAGGGAAAAAGTGGTATATATTTTTTGTTTTCCGTGTAAGTTTCCTTTTTCCTTCTTATGTTTTCATCATGAGTAATTGAATCTGTGAAGTTATCCCTCCATGTCCTCACATAAATGTATGACACAGAACGTGTAGAAGCTCCCTAAATTTTTTGAAAAAAAAACTTCTCCCTTCCAATCCCTTATTCGCTTTTTTAAAAATCGTCAAAATGGGGTGTAAATTTAGGTTATTACACCGTTGGAGGGAACAAATAAGACAGGGGTGAACCGGCGGGGGTGAACCGACAGGGGTAAACAGACATGGGTAAACAGACAGAGATGAACCAACAGGGGCAAACGGGCTGGGGTGGAAAGGACGAAGTGTGGCGGTGCATTAACCAATATGGACACCTTCGAGGTGGACACCCTGTTCCACTCTCATATTTTGACAACTAGCTGTGTTATATTTTGCTTAACGCGACGTCCCTTCTGAGCCATGTGAGTTCAGCATGCGTGTGCACTGCTCGGTTGGGAAGAGGAGGGGGGGGGGAGTTCCTACTGCGCACGGCATTTGTTCGTACGTATGTGTAAGTATGCATTCAAGCGTGTATGCATGCATGTGCATACGTGCACATGATACACACACACCCAGGTGCGAGCGGGGGTTGGGTGGGGCCCGGCTTGCGCTCAACAAAAAAGATGGAGCTAAGTTGTACTAATTAAAAAAAGGGTGAAAAATAGCAGCCGCGGAATTGGCGGCGCCAACAAGGGCATCCACACAGCAAGAGCAACTGCAGCTGCGGCTGCATCTACATCTGTAACTGAAACAGCCGCTGTATCTACATCTGTAAATGCCATGGTGGAGAAAACATGAAGGGGCATAACGCAAATTGGTACATTAACAATGTGTAAAAAAAAATAAAAGAAAAAATAAAACAATTTCGGAGACATTAAAGAAAATGTAGAAGAAATTTCCTTTAATGGTTAATAAATGAGCTACGCACAACTCGCACAGAAATGCAGCACCACAGTTTGTTGAATATCCATGCAACATAGAAAAAAATGAGCAAAAAAAAAAAAAAAAAACCTACGGCCAGAAGGTGCGCTGCAAACCAGGAAGCCGCAACACCCCGCTTCATGTGTCCGCCAGTTCTTTTCACACTGGAGAGTTTCCCCCTTCGATTCTGCTCTCCAATTTGGTACACCAGTTTGTCAGTAGACCAAATGAGTATTTTTTTATATGGATAAATTAAAAAAAAAAAAAATCTGCTGATTCAAACACAGAGCACACGTTCTGCACTTAAAAAAAAAAAAATGGATTTAACGGATAAGCGAAATTTCCAGTTTTTTTCTTTTTTCTTTTTCCTTTTTCCTTTCCACCTGCACTGCAGATGACGCAGGGTCGCCACTACACCTTATCGTCGTGAAACATCCACCTCATATTTTTTGGGGAAACTTTTGGCCCAGCAGAACAGTAGAGCATGTCGTCGATTGGCTTTCTCTTTTTTGTGCAGCTTGAAAGCATCGAAATGATGGATAAGCATATTGAATTAACTGACAGGACAGGAGACCAGTGATCATATAAAATTGACAGGCAGATGTGCCCGTTGCTGTAAATGTGTGGATGGATTGGCGGCTCTCCTATGAATATCACTTCTGGGCTTTCTGCGAGAAGGGAAAAATGGTTTAGGGTTAGCACGTGGGATTGATCATATATGATGTGTGTGTGTATGTGTATGTGTGTACGTATGCGTTTGTGCATGTGTATGTGTATATGCGTGCCTGTTCGTGTACGTGTGAGGGGGGAAGGCACAAACTCTTAAATACGGCCCATGTGCACACCAAGGTGGTATAACTCCAGGTGTGTTGAACCCCCCTCCGACGAACTTCCTCCATTTGCCCACCTATTGGATACTTCTCAGTAAACTTAAATTGCATTTTAAAGGTTTCATTTGAGTACAAGGTATTTTCTGCACCCTTAATTTGTATGATCCATTTATCTGAATATTCTTGTATTAATTTAATTGTGTTTTCATTTTCATTTAGCAGTTCCAATCTTTCCTTTTCCAGTCTTCTCTTTGAGAGACCTCCTAACTTGAGTTCATCAGGATTATTTTTTATCGTTTCTTCATTGTCGTTTCGATTGGAAGAGGGGCCGTGGTTGTCGCTGTGGTTGTGGCTGTGATTATCGCTGTGGTTGTGGCTGTGGCTGTGGCTGTGGCCGTGGCTGTGGCTGTGGCCGTTTAGGGAATTTCGAAAGTTCTTCACGTGGCTCGACTGGCTCTGTTCAAACACGGACTCCGACTTGTGTGACACATATGTGTTGTCCTTGACGAAGCCTTGGATTTCGCTCAGGTTCCTTCGGGGAGGGGCGGCGGTCACGCATGTTTGGAGTTGTTACTCATATGCAGAGTTGTGACACATGCTTTCAGCTGTGAGGCATGCTTTCAGCTTTGAGGCATGCTTCGAGTTGTGAGGCATGCTTTCAGCTGTGAGGCATGCTTAGAGTTATTACGCTTGAGCGTGGCTCCTTTTGGGTACGTGCCAAACGTACGGACACCCCCCAGCAAAGCAGTGTATAAAGGCTCTGTGACCAACTGGCGAAGAACATTCTCTAGCTATTCATACCTTGTCAGCGTGTCGTCATTCGCCACGGGAAAGAACCATTTTTCTTCATCCTTTAAAGGGGAATAAATGAAGAAGAAAAAGATGATTGTCTGTTTGGGTGGTTTCACCCCACGGTATGGGAAGTTTTGCATGGCTCAGTTGATCACTTGGCCTTCTCAAAGTTTGGTCTCCTTTACCTCCTCGAACCCAAGGCACCTCAGGACAACATCCGATCCATCGAAATGCAGCAGCTGTTAAGTAGTCGGGAAGGGAGAAAAGGGTGTATGCAATTGTAAGCAATAAGCAGGGATGCTAAGTATATACTCACTTATGCAGGTACATGATGTGTGCAATGCCAACGAAGTAGAAACTCCGTCAATGCACTCTTTCTCCAGGGTACCTTATTAATAAACGTTTTGTTGTCCTTTTTTAAGGATCTAAACTTTGCCCTGGAGGGATTTTCAATAATTCTGCGGGGAAAGGGGAAAACGTGAGTGAGCGGAGATGTCCAAGGATAAGCTACACGCACGAGGGTACGGACAAAGGTGGGTCCCTGCGAACGTGTCTAACAGATTGGAGATGTTTCTCATTTGGTCAGCTGCACACTTTTGCTCAGGTGCACATTTCTTTTACTTTTGAAGAATGTGGATCAATACGTTGAGTATTTCCCTCTTTTGGTCATTCTGCACATCAAAATGGAGAAAATAAAATGAAATAAAGAAATGAAATAAAAAAGTGAAATAAAAAAATGAAACAATTGGGGGGGTACGCACAAAAAAGACATACACAAAAAGGCGTACACAAAAAGGCATACGCAAAACGGCACACACAATAAAGGCATACACAACATGTGTAAACATGTAACACTTTTGGGAAAAGCCCAATTGAAGCAGTTTTCTCCTCTTATGCAACGGATAGGCAGCATGGAATGTACGCAAGTGGGCCAAGTACAATGGAGGAGACTAAACAGATTTGTAAAAAAATCCCCCTTTTAACTTTTCCCGAGACATGGAAAGAATAGTGTAAAAGCAGAAATGTACAGATTTACGAGAACGCTGGAGAAACACACCAACACATTTTTGTAGAAGTGTGTAAAGTCAATGTTGCGTAAAATTTATAACAGCTGAAGTTC